>NC_133480.1:10672085-10972085 GCF_025370935.1 Choristoneura fumiferana
AGAATGGCAGTTGCTTTAAAGATTGCCTAACTATATATAGGCATATTTTAAATTGCTATAAACTTGCTATAAATAATACGGGTCACGTTACAAAATTAAAATGAAATTAAACTAGATTAAATTATATAGGTAAACTATCTTATGATCTTTCACAAAGGTACATTGTTAAATTGTCTTTTCTACTTCCTACTTTCTTAACACTAATTTTCGGGAATTCCCACGAGAATTTCGATTCAAATGAGATCAAATGGTTCATGCGGACGAAGCGGTAATGGGTAGTTTTATTAAACAATCAAACCTAAAGCACTTTTAAAAATTACATACAGTCAAGTACAATGATATGTATCTATTCAAACAACTGAAACATATTTAAAAGCGGCCTTATTTATTTAGGCGGTACAATGTCGCATAGAAAGCATTCTCTTTTTAATCATTTAGCGGGTGTGAAAGAGATGAACGTTTTATGGCCGCGATTAACGCTAGTGTGCTCCGGCATCATAAACAAAACGTTCTCGTGCAATTTTAGGCTCATTCTTTCGCGGAAACCGAAAAGAAAAAGCAGGAATTGTTCGAAAGTATTCTATGTTTAATCATAGATAAAGTGTAGGTTTGTGATATACAGTTGTAACACCAAGGAGTTATCATAGGTCTCATACTAGAAGGTTATATGCGTGTAATTATTTGATAAGGAATGGATCATAGATCTCTTCTAAAATGTTTCTCCATATGCGTAATTTGCCGTCAGGATAATTATATGTATATACTAAAGGCAGGGACATTACATTACATTACTTTTAACTTTTATAAATTCTATATTTTGACGAGGCTTACATACACTGTGGTGACTATGTCAGCCTCAGGGGAATCTCTGAAACAAAACCATCAAACACTCTGCTCAGAACCAGCAGGGCTACTACGAAACTCGAAATTCGTGTCGTGCGGTCCCTCTAACACTTATACTGTTTAATACGAGAGCGAGAGGGACGGTACGATACGAACTTCGAGTTTCGAGCCCTGCCGATTCTCTGGCTAGAAAAGCGTGCCTGACGTATTTGTACATCTTTATCGTCATTCTTCTTGATAAGACAATATTCATGAATGCAAGTTTGTGTCTGTAATGATTGAATGAATGGCTCTTGAAAATTTTTAAGAATTGCATTATTGTTATAATACATGTTTGAAATAGGTCAAATTAGTACACATATTGCAAATATGTTAATTTCTGTAAAAAATAATAAGTTTGATATGTGTAAGACTAGGACTGGAATTTGATATTGATTCTGTATCATAGTTATGTCAGAATGTATGTATATGAAATGACATATTTTCCAATCCTAATTCTTTTCTACTGTATTCTTATAAGTAGTTTGGCGAAATTAGGGATGTAACCAAAACTATGTACCGTTTTTGAGAATAAACAATAATAATAATAATATTTACATGATTGTTTTGTAATTTTATTTTTCCTCTTGTAAGAAATGTGTCTTGTATAAGGAATAATAAATTCATAACAAAATATTTCTAATGTAACTGTAGTTTAAGTTTATATATTATAACTAATGTCAATAGAATTTGTAACAAAAGCATGGCTAATGGCAATGTGTGAACTGAATTCTGTCACTATTCTGTCAATGATTTGTTGTAGTACCCACTAATGGTATTGAAACGCCAGTTTTGATGCCAAACTTTTTGTATTAGAAATGTCCATCTCTTTTTTTTTAAAGTTTAATTGCACTTTTTGTGTTTGTTTGTTACATCACCTTGGACATACATTTACTTGAAATGAAATAATCTATGCCATTTTTTATGGGCATCTAGTTAAGTATTGATTTGTTGTGTTAACAGTTTGTACTGGCTTTGTTTGTCAAAATATATTTATAAAAAAAAACTCGTTTTCTTTTCCTTTTTATGCTTACTGAAGTAATAAACAGATATAATAATGAATCTACCTTGTTAACTTAAAGTATTACAGTATGACTGAAAAATGTTCTAGGGCCATTTTGGTCTATATTTTAATTGTAATGCTTGTCCCAATGATAAAGTCTGCCAGGGGTTGGAGCTACAGTGGCCGCTGCTTTAGGAGCCCTGAAAAAATACAAAAATTTAGTGTTAGTTTTCAAATAACACATACACTTATTAAATTTCTACATTGTATTGAGTGCCTAATATTTATCATACCCTTTATCATTGGTAGCTTCAAGGAGCACTTTAGTAACGTCAGTTGGAGGAGTCACGTCGCGACGGGCATCTCTTGTGTAATAGTAGTTGTGGGCATGTCTGAAAATTAAAAAATGAATACTTTTCTTTTTCGTTTAAAGTTGACATCAAGGTTGGTTTGCCTAAAGATTTGGGTGAAGAAGCAGTGTGGCATGCTAAATAAAATTCAACCAAAGATAAGTGTGTGAAAGTGAAATGAAAACATAAAATAAAATTAAAGCAGTCAGTGGTCTGTTTTTCTCGTTGATTATTCTCAAAACACTAGTAGACACTGGATCTTAAGATTTCGACTTGATTATATTTCAAAAATAGGTCTAATGTGGTTCTAACTACTAAAAAACAACAACGCAAAACACTTTACTTGTGAGCAACGCCATCTGGTATTTCTGGGGGTGGCTGCGTCCTGGCTGCCAGCATCGGCTCAAATCGCAATGCCAAGGTATGTTTACGCTAAAATTTAATGAAAAAATATTGCATTGTACAACTAAATCAATGAAGATTACATAATAACCAAAACACACAATAATTCCTTACACCAAGCAAGAAATTTCTGAAAGCTTGAAGTATCGGTGAAATATCACGCACGGCTACTTTAGCCTTGCTCATTTTGATTTTCTTGTCGTGAAAGTCTCGAAGAAAATCTGAAAAATATTGCAAATGACCTGATCCAATCCAACTAACTAAACGTCAAAACGTCAAATCAAAACTGACGTTTTCTTTCTCAGCTGTTACATTAACGTTCAGAGTACTTCAGAACGTTTGTTCCAGTGTGTTAGAACCATGTTAGCACATAAAATAAAACACTAGCAATTAGATTTTGAGCCTTCACATTAAGTTACATTTCTTAAAATATAAACAAATCTAAAACAAACTTTGTGGTAGAAGGTGAACCCTGGAAGCTACATTAGCTACAAATTACAATAGAATTACAAATTACAATTACAATTCAAATTTAGCATGGTTTTCGAACGGAGAGCTTGCAACAAAAAAAAAGAGTAATTTTTCCGCCAAAACGCTTTATTAAAAATAGATGATTTTAATCAATCATTTTGCAAATTTATTTAACAAAGTGAAACTCGAAAGGCATTAAACTTTGGTCTTGGGCTTGACTAAAACATAGCTTTATGGCTTATTCCTTTGACTTTTTAGAAAAATGCATATTAAAAAATATTTTTTTTCATTTTTCAAGTAAATAGTCAATGTTTGAAAAGCGCGGGAAACGTTCGGTCGTTTGGTTGTGTTTTGTAATTGTTTTTGAAAATATTGTGAAAATTGATTTTTTAGCTGACAAGAGTTGATTATTCGGGTATTGTAAATAATAGTACAAGTATTCTATGTAAATTTGTATATTTTTTGTAAGTTATAGTGTATATACTGGACATATAAGGGTAAGTTTTTTGTAATCTTTGTACTTCAGGTAACTCCTTATGGAGTTACCTGAAGACCCAGGGGGGACTGCCCCAGACATAGGACATAATGTGACCATTGTAGATGGATCTAGCACTGATGGCTCTTGTAGCCAGGATAATATTAATAGGAGGAAACGACACTCTGTAAAAACATGTCGCCATTGCAACAAAAAAAGGTCGAGACAACGTCATGGCGAGCCTTTGATAATAAAAAGAGGACGATTGTGTTTGCAATGTTGATGATAGCCGTCAAAGAATGCATAGTATATTTGCAAAACCAGCCCCCAAGCCACAGTCACATCACACCATTTCTACAGCTGATAGTATGCCTGCTACTGTTAACGATTCAGTACCACCTCAATTATTGTCAAACTCTAACTCCACATCTACAGCTCCCCAACCAGTAGGCAGACTGATGTACCAGAAATCAGATGTGGCACCTTTTAATGTTCATGTACAGCGAATGCAAACCTCGGAAAATGATAATGTGTCTCTACATCCTGTAGTGTTTGGGAAGTTCCTAAGGAAAAATAATGTATCTCAAATCGTAAATGGGAGCTTGAAACGCATTGGAAGAAATAGAGTGACTATTTCTTTCAGTGATTTTCAGGCTGCCAATAACTTCTTGACCAACCCCGCCTTGTCAGCATCAAACTACAAGACTTTTATCCCGACTTTCTCTGTCACCCGGTTGGGAATTGTACGAGGAGTTCCCTCCGAGTGGTCAGAGGAAGAAATCTTAGAAAATATATCTGTTCCCATAGGCTGTGGACCGATATTAAAAGTAAGACGGCTGAAAAGGAAAGTTATAGAGTCAGGTGTCAATGAGTTAAAACCCACAGAGTCGGTGGTACTTACCTTTGATGGCCAAGTTTTACCTAAACGCATATTCATGTGCTATGCAGCACTACCTGTAGACCTATACATTTATCCTACTATACAATGCTACAACTGTTGTCGCTTTGGGCATGTCAGAGGTCAGTGCCGCTCAACTCCCAGATGTTACAAATGTGGTCAGGGACATACTGGAGAAAAATGTGAAGTTGATGATGAGCATATAAGATGTTGTCTGTGCAAAGGTTCTCACCTAGCTACTGATAAAAAATGTTTAGAATTTGAGAGACAAAGAAATATAAAGGAGACCATGGCTAAAAGCTGTGTGTCATATTTTGAAGCTAATAAACAACACCCACCTATTTCAAAAATTTCGTATGCTGATGCATTGCTGAGTAATAATCCTAATGGAACAGAAAAGGATTACTCACACACTAGTCCAACTACATCATACTCACACTCTAGCCCAACTACATCTTATAAGAAAACTATCTTTATGAAACCTCGCTCCCCACCTCAACCTAGATCTAAAGGATATGATGTGGCAGCGCATAATGCCTTGACAAGGGATTATGACATGCCTGTCACTAACAAAAATATTTATAAATCTAATGAGTCCACTCAATCTGTGAAAGAAATAATTCTATTGATCATTAAGTTACTGTCCCAATCTGGATTGGGTAGTAGTATCTCACCGTCCCACGCTGCCCCTATTATGAATTTTTTCACTCAACTCTTAACCGATAATGAACAGCCAATTTCAAATCCTTCAATGGAACTGTAGAAGTATAATACCAAAGAAAGCTGATTTACTCTATTTAATAAATAAATTTAATTTAAAAATTATAGCCTTGCAAGAAACTTGGTTAAAGCCTTCATCCAATTTCAGGATATCAGGATTTTCCTGTATAAGAGAGGACCGCTCTGATGGATATGCCGGTGTTGCTTTGCTTGTAAAGCATGGCATTCCTTATTCACATATTCCCCTTCCTGCTCATAACAATGATATATCTATAATTGCTGTTTCCGTTAATAATATCTGTTTTGTCTCATTATATATCCCTCATCCTTCTTCAACTATTTATAATGAAGTAAATCACTTATTGACACTGCTTCCGAAGCCTCTTATTCTTCTTGGAGATTGGAATGCCCAACATCAATCTTGGGGTAGTTCCACCACCAATTCCTATGGTAATCTAGTCATTGATATGATGGACTCCCATAATCTTTGCATCCTAAATGATGGTTCTCCCACCCGACGAACTGCACCTGGAGAGGGAATAAGTTGCCCAGATGTTTCTATTTGTAGTCCAAACTTATTTTCTTCTTTATCCTGGAAGGCCTCTCCTCTTTCATTTGGAAGTGATCATTTCACTATTCTTTTGTCATTTCCGTTTAATAACTCTCCTACCCCAAAGCGTCCTCCTCGTTTAAAGTACAATTTAAGTAACGCCAACTGGGATACATTCAAGGAACATCTTGATCAAAAAATTTCCTCTCTTCCTTCAATAGAACACAGCGACGAAGCCACATGTGCAGCCGCTCTGGCAAAGATAATGGTCGAGACTGCTGATAATGTTTTTCCAGTGAAAAAAGTAGGAGGAAACAACATTCCTTCTCCACCATGGTGGGATTCGGAATGCACTACAGCGGCCAAAGGGCGTAAGGAGGCTGAACTTGCTTATAGAGAATCTAGTACCAATGAAAACTTCGATATTGTTTTGGACGCAATAGACAAGGCAAAAAAGCTTTTTAAAAAAAAGAAGTTTGAAGGTTGGAGAAACTTTTGTTTATCTGTATCTCCTAATACAAACCCTTCTGTGGTTTGGAATAATATTAAAAGATTTCGATCTGCTTTTAAAGAAGACTGTTCCTCCAACCTTCCTTCTTCACTAACAGATGAATTTCTGGATAAACTCGCTCCTCCCACTGTTCCTGAGTTTATCCCTTTATCTCCAGTGTTGGACCTGAGCGGGCTTAATGGCCCATTCACTCTACTAGAACTCAAAGGAGCCATTTCTAAAACCAAAGATTCAGCTCCTGGACCAGATGGTATACCATATTCTTTCTTTACCCATTTAAATGATATAACTCTTCTTTACTTTTTAAAATTAATTAACAAAATAATGATTTCTGGCGAGATTCCGAGGCTTGGAAATGTCAAGATGTTTTGCCTTTCCTTAAACCAAATAAGGATCCTTTTGATGTCTCTTCTTATCGGCCTATAGCTCTGTCCACTGTCCTAATGAAACTTACGGAACATCTGGTCAAAAATCGCCTGGAGTGGTTTATTGAAACTAACAATATACTTAGCCAGAACCAATTTGGCTTTAGGCGGGGCAGAGGTACCATTGATAATATAGGTGTTCTTATCACGGACATTAGACAAGCATTTTCCGATGGCAATACTCTGATTGCAGCATTTATGGACATTTCAGCAGCGTACGATAATGTCATTGTTTCTCACCTTCATAAAAAACTTAAAAATCTTAAAGTACCACTTTTGCTCTCCAATTTTATTATAAATATGTTATCAGGAAGGTGTATTAATCTTACTGTCAATGACACTAAGAAATCTAGGCTTTTGTGGAGAGGGTTACCTCAGGGCTCGGTTTTAAGCCCATTACTCTACAACATATACAGCCATGACCTAGAAGATTCTTTAGGTACAGAGGTTAAAGTTCTGCAATATGCCGACGACTTGCTTGTGTATAGCTCACATCGAAATGCTGAAATGGCTTCAGCTTACTTAAATAAATCCCTTATCCACCTGAAAAGCTGGCTGGATGACAATGGCCTTGAGATTTCCTACTCTAAGAGCGTCGTGGTTCCTTTCGCCAGGACAAGGGTACCGCCTGTGGTATCTGTCAAGTTTGATTGCCACCCCATTCCAACGAAAAGCTTTACACGTTTCCTTGGTGTTGTGTTGGATTATAAGCTTACAGGAGTTCCCCACTGCGACCATATTGTAACTAAATGCGAACGACTTTTAAACATGATACGATGCCTTACAGGTGTCTGGTGGGTGCCCATCCATTTTCGCTTAGACTCCTATACAACGCTTTGATTAGAAGTAGTATCGATTATGGCACATTCTTATTAATCCCGGGACAAGTTAATGGCTTTAAACGGATAGATGCTGTCCAGTCCAAAGCTCTACGCCTGATCTGTGGTGCAATGAAATCAAGCCCTATAAATTGCCTACAAGTCGAATGTGTGGAACCACCCTTACATTTAAGGCGTCAATATTTGTCAGATAAGTTTTTATTTCGCTGCTTTCAAAATTCCAATCATCCCCTACGATCAAGCCTTCCACTATTAAATAACTCTTTGACTTCATCTAACTATTGGTCGAATAAAATAACTCCGTGCCTACTAAAAAGTTATCAAAGGTACATGTCCATACAATCTCCAACCTATCACTATCCTGAATATCCCCTTTTCTGTGATAATTTTTCTGCTCTTACTTTATCTCCTGATGTTCATCTCAATTTAGGAGTAACTAAAAATGATATGGATCCCAACGTTAATTTTAATTCAATTAAAGACGATCGGTGGCATAGCTGGCATCATATATACTCTGATTCTTCCAAGCATGCGTCTTTTGGCCATGTGGGGGTTGGGGTGTACCATTCCCAATACAAAATTATTCAGAAAATAAAACTCCCTCCTGAAACGTCAGTATTTACGGGAGAATGCTTTGGATTACTTAAAGCCGTAGAATATATCTTACTTGCCCAACTCAGAAAAACTTTAATTATAACGGATTCAAAAAGTGCTCTTCAAGCTCTGAGTAAATTCCCATTTAATTGCAAATTAATATTCCCTGTCATAATTAAATTAAGAACTCTCCTTGCCAAGTGTTCTGATTTGGGATACTCAGTGTCTTTTGGTTGGGTTCCAAGTCACTGTGACATCTCCGGCAATGTAATTGCTGACCGGCTAGCCAATGAAGCTGTTAAAGATGGTGATCTATTTCCATATAGGAATTACAGTCATGACCTGGCCGCTCTAGCTAGTTCATCTCTTAGAGAGAACTGGAGAGAGAAGTGGATTGAAAGTTGCCAGATCAAGGGCAAACATTATTATTCTATTCAACCTAGTATTCCGTCTAAACCTTGGTTTGGCAAAACTAAGTTTGGTAAGAGAGCCACCTGCTGCCTTATTCGTATGAGACTGGGTCATGTTTGTACTCCCGACAATCTTGCTAAATTTAAACTGGTGGAGTCTGGTGTTTGTGAGTGTGGCTTGGGCATTGCAGACACAAATCACATATTTCTCTCGTGTCCTCTCCATGACAACTCCTTCCTTTATGAAGAACTTATATCCTACAAAGTCCCATTACCTACATCCATCTCTGTCCTTTTAGCCTCTAATGACTTAACTATATATAACTTATTGAACATATTTATAAATAATAATGATATTAAAATTTAAATATGTATTCCTCAACTCTCTAAATTTAATTTATTATATATATATTATCTTGTTCCTTTCGCTTAATCCCATATAATCTTCTCCTGTAGACTTCCGTATTCCAAAATTCCGTATTTTCCGTTGATTTCGTTTCCTTACCTTTACGCGTCTGTGGCGGATGCGCAAACCGCGCGAGCCAACAACAAAAAAAAAAAAAAAAAAAAAAAGTCAATGTCAATAGCTGTCAAAATTTGTTTGGTTAATTTGTGCAAATTGTAATTGTATTATTTTTGTTAACTTAACTAATTAGAATAGACTTGGTTAGCCGTAGCGAGTGTGTTTTCACGCATTGTTGAGTTGGTATAGACGGCAAGTAAGCCTGGAAGCAGGCATACTAGACCGGCGAAGGCATGGTGCAACCTGCTGCCTCACAGGTACGTGCTGAAACTTTGTTCTTATGGTTTATTAACTTTTTCCGTAAATAGAACATACATATCCCTCTCCAGCTAACTTGCGTGAAAATAACGGGTGAAGGCTGAAGGGCATAAATAGATACACTATAAGCATATGCATATGCTAAAAGAATAATTACATGTACTTACATTTATTTTTTATTATATTTTATAATGATGTCAATGTTAGCAGTATGTTTAAAAATAGAAATATTATTGGAGTTGCAGGCTTCAAATAAATACTTTGGCATGCCACTCAAAAAGATCAAGAACTGTTGCCTAGAGTAGTACACCAACACATAGTAAGCTGTACAAAAAACACATGTATATAGATATTTTTAAGGTAAGCAATAGGCGGCCTTATCACTTCAGAGGTAGGTGAAGAAATTTCTTTGTCAAATATGTAAATCAATTGTACAGTACAGTCACTCAAAAAGTATACTAATTTAGCAATGGACAAGCTGAAGTAATCCCAGTCACAAATTATTAAAAGTATCTATACAAAACAATATACATTTACACAAGCGCATACTGTATGAATGCAATCACTTCATAAATTTATAAAAACTGTTTGTACTCCAGCAGATGGAGGAGGAATGGGTGGACGAGGCGAGCGGCGAAGAAGCGGAGGGGGATGACGAAGCGCGCGTGCTGCAGCCGCGGCTGTTGGCGCTCGTACGCGCCGCTAGTGGTGAACCAGTATGTACTAGCTTGACATTTTTTTTTCCTGTTTTTGCTGAGGCTTTGAACACTCCAGGAGCCTCTGACATTAACAATTTATTAATGATGATGATGTCCCATACTCCCTCGGCAGAGACAAAGGACTTGCAGTAGGGACATATTGTGTGTCATGGTGTGAAAAATGTGCCTATTGCATCCAGCTCTGTTCGAGGAAACGTAGGGTATGTGGGGCTCGCCTATGAAGAGCATTCCCACTAATAACCACCAGTTTCCCTGCTGCCATTGTAGGATGCCACAAGAGCATAAAGTGACACTGTGACGTCCTCGCGAGTAGCTGTGTGAAGCAAGTCGTACCATGAATTTATTGAAATAGATTTTAGGTGCGACCAAACTGCAGCTTAAAAAACGGTGACGGCACGGAATCGCAGTGACGTACCGTATGCGCACCGTTTTTATCGCATGCTCTCCACACCACTGCTTAAAATACGGAACCGCACTGACGTGCCGTAAACGTCAGGACTTTACCGAACAAATTCCGCACCGTTTGCGTATTTTAAGCAGCGGTTTGGTCGCACCTTAAAATGTAGTAGTAGACCTAGCACAACATAATGTTTAGGTGTTATTGCATGATTGAGTAACAGGCATCCAAACGTTCCAATTTATACTATTAGTAGAACAGCAGAATGCAATGTATAGTTACACATTAAATTAGAGGTTTATATATAAAATTGTCAAAAAGATGCCATGAATAAAATTAAAGAACAAAGGGCAAAAATGACAGAAATATAAAATAACAATTTCAATTGCATTTGTTATGTCAGTGGTATGTTCATGACTCACATCTCTTCAGGAGGGGCGTGCTGGCGTATGGATGGAGCATTCCTACGCCCGCGCCAAGAGCGGCGCCGGCGCCGTCCGCGTGTTACTAGCCCGTTCCACCTCCCCTGGCCCCACCGAGCTCGACGTAGTCACCCCCCCACCTAACCCAATCCGAGTACCCGGCGACGAACCCCCACCAGAAATAGCAGAAAGCGACGAGGATGAAACCCAACCAGACTGGGAAGCGAGAGTATTAGCACTAGCTCCGACACCAGTGTATCACCGGCTAGCGCGAACAGCTATCGACGCGTTGTTGGATTTCCGGCTGGCGCGGTTAGCGGGCGGCCCGAACGTATCGGCTAGCGTGCATCGTGACGATGCTAGGAACGCGGCGCGGCTTCTACGCAGCGCTCTAGCCCCTCTATGGGCTGCCAGTGGGCCCCACGGTGGGCCAGTTAGCTGGCTGGTGACTACTGTCAGTGCGCACGCTGGGAAGGCGCTGGGGGCGCTGTGGCGGGAGATGTTGTGTGAGCTCAGGGGAGCAGTTCCACGGCTGGCGGCAAGATTGGTGCCAGCGCCACCGCCGCCGCCGCCCGATCCGCTTGACCGCATAGGTAAGTCTACTCTGTTACTGCCACATCTAGACCGCGTAAAAATATAGAACTCACCAGTGGCGTGGAGTGGATATTTTCCGTAGGCATCCCGGTGAGTGAGAGAAACATGAGTTATGTATGTCTTTGATGCAATGCCTCGCAGTTAGTGTACAGAAATTTGACCATATTTCTTACCACTAAGATACATAAAAAAATGTTTTTTTTTTTTAAATCGATTTGTTACTGCGTCACACTACTCCACCACTGGAACACATACACATTTCATCAAGTACAGATACATGGAAAAGCCATAAAATTAATGACTATGCAATTTTTTTCTTGCCTCTCATTCCTACTTACATTAAATGTTTATTTTCAATGCTATTAACACTTTTTCTTTAATTATATACTATTCAATGTTCTTTCAAAATGTTTACCTTCTCAATGAATTTTACCACACACATGCACACGCACACGCGCACGCACGCACGCACTCACTCTATCTTTCTTTCGCTCTCATTCTCTTTTTAAATTCCAATCGGGCCTCAAATTATTAGTACCAAGGCACATGCACAAGGCACATGCTATAAATTGTTTCTAGGAAAATTATATGTGTGTGAAGGTCAGCGGTTCAGGGCCGAGCCCCTGGTTGCTGGGGGTGGTGGTAAAGTATTTTCACACTCGTCCACGAGTGACCTTCCAGCCACTTCTATTCCGTAGGTCCAGCAGTAAGCGGTTCCGGGCCGGGCCCCTGGCTCGTATGGGTGGTGGTGGGTGCGGAGGAGGCCCGCTGGCCGCGGCGGCTGCGCGCGCTGTTACACACGCACGTGGTGCGGGCGGACGGCGGCGCCCCCGCTGCTCCGGAGGCCTGGTGCGCCGCCGGGGCTGCGGCCGCGAGGCAGGCGCTGCTCGACGTCATAGCTGAGGCTGGGTAAGTGATGTCACTAATGAGTCGAGCATATTTATGATGGACCGACAGTAGGGTGGTCCAAAAAATTTTTTTTTAGATTTTTGTATGGGCCACCCCTCTATTTTGTGATCTATACATATAGTATTACTGACGTGAAATTTCAACTTCCTAGGTCAAGTGCAAATGGGTGCTCACGGTGTGACAAAATTTTAATTTTTTAGTAAATTACCCTCATATGCGCCTAATTGTTACAGGTCAGGTTCATGTGTTGGAGTGACTTTTAATGCTATAAAATAAACTTAAAGTAATTAAATAGATATCCAAGTGATTTTAAGACGATAAGACTGGTGTGAAATTGTGTCAAGCTACAAACAAATTGCTTGAAAATGGCCTCCTCTACTCGACATAAGAATGAAATTTTCTTAATTGGTTTTCGAGAATTGGAACCTATAACTCAGCTTAATCAGCTTCCGACCTTGCGACAAGTACTCCGACGCTTTCACGAGTACTTAAAGCATAAAAAAAACGTAAGAGATTCAGCTCATTCTGTTATAAAAGAATTGATTGAGATCTGGCAAAAGGCTGGAATACCGACTAAACAACAGAAACACTGTATTGAAATATTGGAGAAAACTCATAAGAAATGGCTGCTTTTAAATAAAAATAAATCTAGAGCTTCTGAATCGCAAAAACACCGAGAAAACTTGTTTACCAAAGAACTAGATAACCTTTTCGATATTTCCCACGCCGAAGCTATGAACCAGATAAAATTCAAAGATGACAAAGATTTTCTTAATGACCAAGGCGGTGAGCGTAAAATGATTATTACGTCATTAGATAAGAAGTTGAAAAACAAAATAGAACGTGTCGAAAAGCGTAAGAGACGGGCCGAATTACTGAGACAAAAGGTAGCTGAAAGCTTAGCCTCGACTTCGGCAGTTCCAAGCCAAGAGTTAAATGCTAGCTTCTCTAGCTCTTCCACCGACTCACACAAGGAGCAAGATTCCGAGGAAGTACGGTTTAAGCTGTCTGTGTCTGTTGGAAAGAAACCTGTGGAAGATTTGTCATCGTCTAGCGGAATTTTTACAACACATGTTACCAGCGCTCTAGATCGCAACAAAATAAGCGATCGAGAAGCAATGCGGCTAATGATTCCGCTCGCTGCCGCACTTGGTCAAGACCCTGCTTCCCTACCGATTTCCCGAAGCACTATTAGACGAGCACGAAAGAAAGCCAGAATAGAATTCAACGCCTATATAAGAGAATCTTTCGAACCGAATTATCCGCTTGTTGTACATTGGGATGGTAAAATTTTACCTGACGTCTTGGAGAGCAAGAAAGTGGACCGTCTTCCAGTGCTTGTCTCCGGTAATAATAGTGAAAAACTGCTAGGCGTACCTAAACTAACAGCAGGAACGGGTGAAAATACAGCTAATGCGGTTTTACGTTTGTTGGAGGAGTGGAATGTCAAAGACCAAGTACAAGCTATGAGTTTTGATACAACTTCAGCTAACACAGGAGTCCGAAAAGGAGCATGTGCTCTCCTAGAGGCAGGTATTGGCCGTAACCTACTATGGCTTGCTTGCCGTCATCACATTCTGGAAATAATACTTGCGAAAATATTTACTTTGTGTTTTGGCCCATCGAGCTCTCCGGAGATTCCTTTATTCAAAAGGTTTAGAGAAGTTTGGAAGAATTACTCACGTGAAAATTATAAAGGGCTTGATATAGATCCTGTCATAGAAGCATTTTCTCAAAGTACCCTTGAAGTTCTTGCTAAAGCGGTAGGCAGAGAAAAAGAAATTCGAGATGACTACTTCGAGCTTATCGAACTCGCCACAATCGTCCTTAACAAAGCACCCGATAAGATTCACTGGCGATCCCCTGGGCCAATACATCATGCACGTTGGATGGCAAAATTGCTGTACACCTACAAGATTTTTTTGTTTAGAGATCAGAATGTGCTTAAGCTGACTAAAAGGGAGACGAACGCTGTTTCTCGGTTTGTCAAGTTTGGTGCGCTGGTTTACACCGCTGCATGGGTTGAAGCTCCTTTGGCAGCCGAAGCAGCAGGCAACGATCTGCAAATGTGGAAAAACCTCGTAGCATATGAAGCTGTGGATTTAGATATCGCAAAGGCTGCAAGAACGGTCTTGGAACGACATTTGTGGTACTTGTCCGACGAATTAGTGGGCCTTGCTTTATTTTCCGAGAAAGTGACTCCTATTGAGAAAGCAGCAATAGTGGAGGGGATGAAAATTGACTTTAGCTCTCGCTTGGTGAAAGGGAATGCTGCGACTTTAAGAAGTCAGGCATCCCTTGGACCCTTTGCATCGAAAAGAACGTCGCAAGCACTGTCTCTCCTTGGCATTAAAGACTCGTTCTTGAAATTACCTGTAGAAGTTTGGCACGACAATTTTGAATACATACAAGGCAAAAAGCGAGTTAAAAACTTACGTGTTGTAAACGATACAGCTGAGAGAGGGGTAAAATTATTTGAAGAATATAATAAACTTCTCACCAAGAACGAAGAAGAAAAGCAAATAATTCTACATGTAGTGGAACACAACAGGAAGATAGTATCCACTGAAACAACTAAAACATCACTTGTAAATGTCATTGAAAATAAATAAAATTAACTGTGCAATTCTAATATTTCATTTGTTGTGTTGCTGTGATGTTCTTTGATTAAAATAAACCACATTGTTCCATATATTTTTTTATTTTTATCAATTTCCTGGTCGCTCCTGTAGTTGGCAATTTCGTAAATAATTTCAATATTTCATATGCGATGAGCATCCTCTTATGCTAAAGATATATTTTTGAAAAATTTCACACTTGATATTATAGATATGTGTAACAAAATAACGGGGTGGCCCGACACGTAGATCGAATTTGAATTTTCCCCATACAAACGTGGACCACCCTAACCGACAGGTTCAACTTATAACGAGGCGCAACAATGAAGATTTTTTGACAGGAGAAATATCGCTACATGGCGTTAGTATCTAGAAGCACAGACCTTATATCGAGATAGACCTTAAGAGTTTACCTACCTTGCGTGTAAAAAGTTTGATCCACGGTCAAAGTTTTCTCCGACCTAAATGAGCGATGCGCTTTGAAAAAGCCGCCACTCGAGTCGCGGCGGCACGCCTTTGAATCGGTTCCGCGCGCCTTTGAATCGGTACCGTGCGGTCTTGATTTCCCATCACTAAATCTCGCTCGTGACGTCATCGTAGATACGAAAAATTCGACACGCTAGGTTCTCATACAGTATGAAGCGCTCTTTTCGTCTATCTCGATATAAGGTCTGTGTCTAGAAGTCTGTTTGACTTTACGGTCTTGCTTGCGATTGGCTCATTTAAACGTGATGTAAATGCCAAAGTTGTCAACCAGCCTGTCCTAGAAACCCTCATTGGTGAGGAAAGTCGACCAATAGGGTAACAGAATCATATCGACACGTTCACAGACGGATTACGTCCTTAGAATTTGTTCTGTCCCAAATGAATAAAACTATGCGACAGTACCATAACAGTACTAATATTTTTAGAGCAATATCTAGAACTAGATAGGATAAATAAAAGATTGAAAATTGCCTTTTTTCTTTCAATAATCTGACAATTATAGTGAAAAGTAGAGTTTATAACTCGTGTAATAAAACTCATTTTACTTTCAACTTTACTATCAACCATCGCCTTTTATGCACTTGTTGTACAATATACTATTTTTGCATTCATTTGCAAGTCGGGTATGAGTGACCGTCCAACTTATTCTAGTCTGTGATTGTGCAGTCCCCTGAATTAATATTTGCCACACCGGAGCGTGCAATAGTTATTTGTGATACGAGGTTGGTAAGTAAACGTTGTTTGTGAGAAAATAGGCAATTGATAACACAAAACAAAACAGCGCAAAGTTTTACAAAACTGGCGCGTCTGTAATGCGCATGCGTAAGTTTTGTTTTTAATTAGGTTAACTAAAATTATCAGGCAATGGTTCGACGCGTTCAGTCAGCCACTGCAATGTTTTCGAATAAGTATAAATAAAAGGTAGGAATCATTAAAATCTGAGCTAATTAAATTACAGTTTATAATATTTACAATCAATTTTGCAAATTCATTACTTAGTTTTGTATATTTATACATTTTTCTACGTATAAGTCGATATTTTTTATATTTTTTCGTTCAAAACTGCTTGTAAACTTTTACAGCCTTATTCATAAAAAATCCTTAATTGAGGTTTGATCGGTCTGTTACTTAGCAGACTGATTAAGCTTGTTAGACGGTTATCAAGAAGTATGATTCATAAACGCTTGCTAGCAGTCTGCTAGTTGTTGAGCTGCTGATAGATGGATTAGACGCGTTATGTTGGCCACCTTGACAAATCAAAGACAAAAATGGCCTAATCGATAATTTAAAAAAAAACTGACAGCAGTGACAGCAAATTACCAGGAAAAAAAATAAAAAGCGAGATGTTTGTTTTCCCGCCATTTCCGATCCGCATGTTTATGTTGTGCAAAAAGCCATAATTATGTTAATCATCCTTATTTTATTTTCATATTTATTGTTAATTTATCGTTGCTAATTTAGAGGATTTTTAAATACAAATTCCTGAAAATAAATTTTCCTGTTTTTTTTTTTAAATCTGCGTAGCCCTGCCTTCACTATAAATATCTTCGGTACCTATGGTTTTTTGCTCTAGTCAAAATCAGCTGTTCAAACTTGTGGCGGCCATTTTGTGACTTAGCAGAGAGATAAAGGAGGGTCTACGGTCCTCTAACTTTAGCAGAGCCTTGATCAACTGATTAGCGCTAACAGACGTTTATGAATCATGTTTTTAGCATCGGCCTTCAAGGAGCCTTCAAGGAGGCTCTAACTTTTTATGAATAAGGCTGTTAGAATGGAGAATTAAAAAAAACTAAAAAAATCGCACTAGTGCGGTAAAATGAACTTACGAGCCATGTATACATCCTTTGAAAGTGATTTTTTCGAGCAAATGTATTGAAAAAGTATCTGACACGTCCTACCGGCCCTAAAAATAGTCGTATCTAGTCTTTATGCTGGTGGCTGAACGTATTTATTGGCTGTGTCAGATCGCGGCCAGTGATAGTGGGCGGGGCGGGCGCGGGCGCGGCGCTGGCGAGCGCTCTGCTGGCGGGCAGCGCCGGCGTCGGCGCGGGCACCGTGCGGGCACTCGTGCTGCTGGCACCGCCGTTGCTGACCGCCGAGGGGGAGGCCACGCATCTCCATAGAAGCGAGGTGAGTAGTTAGAAGGGGCAGGGTAATGTTAGTCGCTTTTTTAAAATTGGTTTACTAATAAAAACTATCCTATGTCCTTCTCCGGGACTCTATCTATCTATCCGCGACGACGAAGTTCCCAAGACGATCCCATAGGGCTTATGGGAACGGAAGCAATACCATGCCCTCGGTACCGCTCTGCTTTCAGATACGAGTGCGTGTGAGCTAACTTTGGGGGCGGCAGGCGTGAGCTTGCCTTCGGAATCCAAAAGCTTAACGGTTACTTGACCTGAAATGTATATTTCAGGATCAAATGAATATTATTATTTTTTTAAATTTAGGACGGTGGAAGCATTCTACATTTCCACTGAACGTAGATATAGTTAGTGTTTAGTTTTGTAACTAAGGGACCCCATACATACCTGTATAATACTCTTATTATTATTCTTTTTCTTGTAATTTTTTCTTTAATTTTATACTGTAGTTTTTAAGTATTTTATTTGTAATTATTTTATTGTAAAAAAATGACTTTCTGCCAAGCTTATTGCGGCGCATTCTTCTTGGCAATGATGGTCTTTCCGTAAGCGCTGGTAGTTTAAAAAATGACGTGTAAAAGTGCCCATTGCGGCCTATTTACTGAATAAATGATTTGAATTTGAATTTTGATTTGTACACCGAAATTCATCTAACTCGCGTCAGTGGTTTAGACGTGATGAACTAATAAACAAACAGACTTACAAACTTGAGCATTTATTATATTAGTGGGATTAACATTTTCAAGCTACGCCAGTGGTGAAGCCAACCTCCGTTGAATGTTTCAGTTGGATCTCCCGCTCCTAGTGGTAGTGGGGAGCGCCGGCGCCGCGTGCGCTCGCGGGGCAGCACTAGAGCTGCTGGGGGGGAGTGGGGGCGCGGCGCGGCGCGTGCTGGAGGTGCGGGCGCGAGCGACACGCTGCGGCTGCCGGCAAGGCTGCGGCGACGGCTCGGCGTGCCGCAGGCTGCGCTCGACGCTGCCGTGGCGGTAAGATACTATAGTGGGGGAGGGTGAAGTGACTGGGGTTTTGGGTCCACATCCAAAGGCCTCTATCGCAGCGGTTCTTAACCTTTTTTGCTCGCGAACCGACCTAAAAAATACTGCGCGAGCTAAATGCTGAGCGAGACTTCATGCCGAGCCATTGTCTACATCTTTGGTCTGTTGCCCCTCGACATCAGCTCCTCCCACTTGTTCGTCTACAGCGTAGGGCGGGTCGTATTATCTGTGATCCGATACTCTATGGGAAGCTTGACCCTCTAACTCTCTGCAGAGATGTCAGCTCTCTTTGCGTTTTCTATAGGGTCTAGAACGGGGAGTTCCGTTGAACTTTTCTACTCGGCATAAAAGTAGCTTCCATCAACATCATCTTGATGGGTGGCGGTCATCCACCGAGCGGTTCAAGCTTTCCTTTTTACCTCGCACATGTCATTTATGGAACAGTTTGGCGGCTGAGGTATTTCCAACTCATTACGATATCATCATCATCATCATCATCCCAGCCTATATACGTCCCACTGCTGGGCACAGGCCTCCTCTCAGAACAATAGGACTTGGGCCATAGTTCCCACGCAGGACGCAGGACGCATTACGATATGGCTACCTTAAAAATGCGAGTGTACCAATTCTTGCAAGGCCGGCAACGCATCTGCAGTCCTGATGGTGCTGCGGATGTCTATGGGCGACGGTAATCACTTAACATACATCAGGTGAACCGTCTGCTCGTTTGTCCGCTATTACATTACACAAAAATTACAAAATTTCTGCGACCCATTCCAAAACCACTCACGACCCTTATGTAGGTCGGGATTCGAGGTAAATAAACCCTCTTTTGTCTTGGCTCGGCTCTGGCCGAACAGATCAGTGCTGACGTCTTTTTCGTTTTCGCATTTAAATACGGAGTAGATTATATAAAATTCCAGTGATAAAAAGTGTCGTGCGGTGTGATATCAAGCTCCAACTCCCGAACTTTGCCGATCTTCATCTTTGTAATTTTTTTGATTGACGAAAGAAATAAGTTTTTGGTGAAAATTTCATTTTAATAAATGTCTTTTTTTTGCTTACTGTAGTTTTTGTTGACTGTACTTGTATTGTAACCCAAACTACATTTGAATACCAAATTCCAAGTCGATGCCATTAACCGTTGAAGAGATCCGTCCTGTAGAGACGATCCTGGCCGACCAGGATGTCACTATCAGATTATTGTGTTGTCACCAGATTTACATAAGTTTACCAAATTTAAAGTCGGTCGGTCAGACTATGGAAGTGGGTCAAATATAACTTGCAAGATTTGACCCAAATATAAACTAACAGGCCAAGTTAAATAAAAGCTAAGTAAAAAGAGGTGCGATATTTTCTGATAATGTAACTGACTGACTGATAAAATTATTTTAGGAAATTAGTCTATTGTTCTGCATCTTTTTGTGCACATGCATACTGAAGAGATGTTCTAGGGTCAATCAACTTTTAGGGGCTGTTTCACTATCCATTGATTAGCGTTACCGACGGTTAAATGTGATGCCGTCTCCGTCTATTCGAACAAAACAAATAGAGACGGCATCACACCTAACCGCCAGTTAACACTAATCAATGGATGGTGAAACAGCCCCTTAGTGTAACGTCCCCCATGATAACGTCTCCCGTCCCGCGTCAACGTATGATTTTATGGGGTACTAATCATGCTTTTAGTATAAATCGCAAACATTTTCTAAGCAAGGGTATCACACACAGGACAGAATACAACACTAGAAAGTTGATTGACCCTCTAGCCATAATCTTTGTATCTGCAGGATGAGTGTGTCCGTTGGGCGATGCAAGCTGCCGAGGGCGAGCCGCCGCAGCGCCGGACCCCCAAGAAAGGTATTTTGATTGCTATGAATTAAAAGAAAAACCGGCCAAGAGCGTGTCGGACACGCCCAAAATAGGGTTCCGTAGCCATTACGAAAAAAATAAGTAATATTTTTCTAAGGATTTCGTATTTTATACGGAATCTTCTAAATTTAGGTATATTTTATACCTTAGGTTGCTATTTAGTCTTAAACTACTAATAATTCTCAAGAAAACTTAGCCGTTATAGTTTTCCTTGAATGTGTGATATACTTACTACCATCCTGAATTTTTTCAAATTTTTCCACCAACCGGTTTAGATTTTAGAGGGGGGCGGCCGCTCGATTTTCATGAAATTTGCACTTTAAAGTTGAATATTTCGAAAACAAATCACTGAATCGAAAAATTGTCTTAGCAAACCCCTATTGGTTTTAAAAGACCTATCCAACGATACCCCACATCATACGGTTGGATAAGAAAAAAAATCACCCCTTCTTTACGTACAGACAGACAGACAGACATGGGGAAATTATAAGGGTTCCGTCTTTGCCATTTTGGCTCCGGAACCCTAAAAACAATAGTAACTTCGATAAAAGTTTTAGCTGGACAAGGCGGGAGCGGGGCGGCACGGGAGGGGCACCTGCAATTAGAGTAAAAATATGTGCAACTGACTCGGGAACCATATGACGTTTGTTCTTTATTTTTATTCAAAAAACACACATCATCATCGTCATGGCCACTAATGTCTCAATTATCGGTGAACATACATAAAAAAAAACATCTTTTTGATATGCAGACAATATGTACAGAACCGGTGGTAGATTTTTTTTGACATTCATAAGTGCTTGTTATAGCCTAATTGAATAAAGATATTTTGACTTTGACTTTGAGTCGAACAAATTGAACCATGGCCCAGGGTCATCATAATCAATTTCACTATGATTTCCTTGACAAAAGTATGAGATGTCAACATGACATTAGTAGCACAAAGGTTCCACCCTGGGTCATGATTCAATTTGTTCGACTGTACATTAAAAATATATTTTAATGTAATGTCTGTTCGTCTGTCTGTCTATTTGCAGGCACGGGCGAGGTGACAGAAGAACGACGCGCGCTGCATGCGTGAGTTTTTTTTACTTAAAATACCTTTTTCACTTCTCCTAAAGTTCGTATTTATGCTGGATCTAGGCGACATAAAATGACTTTTTATGCATTAGTGCATAAAATAAAATCTTCGTCTAAGACCAAGGTAATTAGGTGTCAACAGCCACAAACAAAGAAGTTTCTTTATATTTTTTTTATATATTTTTTATTTATATAAAACTAAAAATCAATCAAAATAAATCACTAAAACTAAAAAAAAAATATTATTATAGTAATGCATGAAAAATAAAATTTACGTAGTGAGTGAACAATTGTTTTCACTGTTGCTATTTCATTTCCTCGCCATCGAAGTGAAAAGCAGAGTGTAAAACTCGAGCATTAAATGCATTTTCCCCTCGACGTGATCGCTATATGAACGTATTGGGTAAAATGGCTCGTTTTATGCTCTTGTTGTACAATCTACTATTTTTCGGTTTTCTTGCTGACTGAGTTGTTGGCACAATAAACAATTTATATAAAGCCTGTATTAATAAAAATATTTCTAGGAGAAATCTGTCCAGTGGCTCATCTTAAATTCCTTTCTATTTAACAGCGCACGTGGTTTGCTGCGAGAAACGGAGCCTATCGCAGGTAATATACTTACACTACCTGTTGCCCGCGACTCCATTTGCGAAGAATTTGTTTATCGCTATCCCGCGGGAACTGTGCAATTTTCCA
Source organism: Choristoneura fumiferana (assembly GCF_025370935.1). NCBI lineage: Eukaryota > Metazoa > Arthropoda > Insecta > Lepidoptera > Tortricidae > Choristoneura > Choristoneura fumiferana. The sequence continues at coordinate 10,694,329 of NC_133480.1, forward strand.
GGATAAAAACTATCCTATGTCCTTCTCCGGGACCTAAAAGTTTCTGTATACCTACCGAATTTCATCTTTGAGATGTAATGAGGTGACAAACGAACAAATAGACCTGTAAAATTTCGCATTTATGTATAATATTACCGAGATTCACATTGATTCTCGTTACCTACCATACATTATCATACGTACGAGAAGGTTTGAGTTCGGGGACCCAACATTTGAAGGCGCGGCAATGTCATTTAACTGTTTTGTATGTCGGTAGCAGACCAAACCCGCGTGGTTTCCCGCGGCAGTGGCGCGACCCCCCTCGCGCTGCTGCCCCCTCGCCGCGCGACCCACGCGACCCCGGCCCCGACCCCCGTCATCGAGGAGCCTGAACTGGATATCATGCAGCTGCCCATAGTATTCGCGGACGACGAACTGACACCGCCCATCCCGGCCCCCGCTCCTGTTGTTAAAAGACCCGGTATGTACCGAAAAGGCGATTCCGTTGGAGACGATGTTCAATACCGATTATTTAATCACAGTCACCATCACAATCTCAGCCACTGTTGCACTTAGGTCTCCCTCATAGATCTCCAGTTGCTTCGGCTTGCATCCACCGTGAATCACACACAGTATCTGGTCCTTTTTAATGCTATACAAAAGTTAAGAACTAAAACCTTTTAATAAAAAAATTGAACCGCCGAAAAAACTGAAATGCAAAAAATAATGCCTTTTTTGTTTGACCTTAATCTAGGTACCAGTTTAAAGTCGGTGCCTCAGCACGAGCCAGGAGGAGTGATAGAAGCCCATCAGGTAGACGACTATAGGTCCACTCCTCCTGGCTAGTGCTGAGGTCCGGACTTCAAACTGGTACCTAGATTAAGGTCAAACAAAAAAGGTATTATTTTTTTCTTTTCAGTTTATAGTTGTTGTTTATAGTTGTTTAGTTTTTAGTTTTTTCAGTTATGCGGCGGTTCAATTTTTTTGTTAAAAAGTTTTTATTTTATACTTTTTTCCCACCCTTGGGGTAGTTTTTTTTTAATTTTATATAATACCAACTTCAAGGTATACCCTATCCAATAAAAAAAGAATTATGAAAATTAGACTACTCTGTAAAAAGTTATGCCTGATCATACAGTACAATCAGTGACTGAACAATCAATCATCCCCTGTTTTCCTACCCTTAGGGTCTCGGGGTATACGCTTTCCAGTAATAAAAAAAAAACATCAAAATCGGACTACTCTGTAATAAGTTATGCGTGGTCATACATAAAAAAAAATATACGCGTCGACTTGAGCACCTCCTCCGTTTTTTTCGTCTGTTGAAAATTAAAAGCAAAGTACTCAAGATCAAAGTTATTTTTTTGTCATAAATAGTTATTATTTGTCAAAGCAAGGAAGTAACGCCGTAAAATTTAGAAAAGCAGAAGATTAATAGATTTCTCAAAAAAAAAACTTAATAAAATTTCCAACTGAATTGTATTTTTTATTATTATTGGCTGTTTATCTATATTTTCATAGTAATAAATAATAAATATGAGATGAGAAATTCAGGAGTTGTCAAATACTGAAGAACCTGATGTCAAACATCTGACAGATACAAAAAAATGGCGCTCTGATTCAATTTCTACGGGTGCGCCAAGGTTCGCATTGTACACCAGAAATATTTGTTTGTCTTATTTTTTTCACTGAAACCTTTTTTTTAACTAGTGATTCTGTAAAACTGTAAGATATGTTAGGTTTGTTTTTATAACAATTCTGAACAAATTATTGAGTTATTATGACAAGCTATATTCTGATTTCTGACAAACATCACATTCTGACTTTCAAGAATTATGCAAACCGATATGGACCCAATTTCTACACATTTCTTTGTCGTACTTTAGAAAAGCATCGTTAGTTTAAAAAGAGAGGACTGAAAGACGCGAGGATTTCCATTAGTAATTGATTAGATTACAGACTTTTAGCATTATTTTACAGATATCAGCGGGAGTCCGAGCGTCACCGTTACGAGCGGACATCCCAGAGTGAGTATTGGCTACATCTTACAGTACGCCGCGATAAAGATTGCACATCGGTCTTCGGAAAAAGACGATTGCCTGTTCACGACGATTTCCGAACACTGGCCACCGTCCATCAATTATCGTATTTATTAAGTGACGTTTTATATCGAGTTTATATCATATAAATACTGCGCCTTTATGGACTTATTAGTTTACGTCAAATTAATGACATCTAAACTTCGGATATAATATAGAGAGCTGTTGCAACTACTAGAAAAAGGAAAGTTGCCTCTTTTTCCTCAAGATGCCAGAGTACAATTTAAAGTTTTGGGGGGTTTCAACAACTCTTTATTATATATTTTCATCTGAATGCATCCGTACTCTATTGCACCTGTACAACGACTGACAAACGTCACATTAGTAGTGTGTGACAACGCTCTACGAAGCCGAAATTAGCCAGTCTCTTACCAAAGACCGATATGCAATCTTTATGGCCGGGTACTGTACCAAAGCTTATTCTTAGCCCTGAACATTTGTTTTGGTCTGGGCAAAAACTAGGCTGAATTAAAACTGCATACGTAACTCCCAAGAAAAGGGCTTATACTTTCTTTAAAGGCCGGTAACAGACCAGTGACTTGTGAGTTGTTGGTACTAAAATGGGCGGCGGTGATCATTTTTCATCAAAATGGCCTGCATGCTTGTTGGTCTCCCTCTCATAATAATAAAAAGTCCGTACGTAAAGAACAATGGACGGTGTAACACATAAAAATGTTTTAATTTGATCCTGAATTTCATTAGAATCCGATACCTTAGATATTTCTCAATAAAGGAGATGTAACGAAATAGTACTGCTAAAGGCTAAAGCAAAATGAACTATTTCATTTAATTTCAACATACAGTCGCGAACAGAGATTGTTGAGTCACTTACCACCGCTGTTCGTAATTTGGCCGTGTAATGCTTATCGGGTGTAATGACAGTATTTACTACAAGTCTAACTCCTCTTAATTATGAAAAGTGGCGAGTGGTTCAACAATCCCGGGTCGCGATGTTACATCTTTGTTTGTCGTCAGGGCGGGCGGGCATTAAACTACACGCGCGTGATCGTGGCCAAGCGGCGAGGCGGGGGCGCGGCGCGGGGGGCGGGGGGCGCGCGCCCCGTGCTGCTGCGACGCACCGTCCGACTCGTGCAGAAGGGACGCCCGCACTGACCCGCGGGGCCCGCTGATGTTTCTTTTGACCCACCGTACAGTGGCGTGGAGAGTCCTTAGACTTAGACAGGTCTTAGGGCCTACGCTAGCTGGCGCGGGTGCACGGAGCGGGCGCACGCTGGCGGGTGCGGGTACAGGTAAAATCTGTCGCACGCGTACAGTTAGCGCTGGTCATACTATTTTTCAATAGGCGTTCACCCGCTCAGTGCACCCGGTCAGCTATCGTATTCCCTTAAGCCCATTTTAAACATTTAAGCAAAATCGTGCTAGTAGCATTACATTGCTGCGCTAGATTGATTCCGTCTACGACCTCGCAATGTAATACTTACAACTAGTACCATTTTTCTTGCAAGTCTAAATTGAGCCTAGACCGATTAAGACCTGCCACGCCTGCCGCTCTAATGTGAATGCGGCCTTAGAGTTAGGTACCTAATGTCTTGGATGTCACGAAAAAAATGTTGTAAATAAAATAGAATTATGCACGTCGATATGGACCCATGAATGAATTATTCAATTATTTGGACCATACTTGTAAAATGTAAATAAAGTGCATAGAAAAGTGTTAAAGTAATTTTGTGATTTAGTAAGTATAAAGCAAAGGGCTTGTTTGCAAGTTACATTAGCATCTTAAGTACATCAATAAGTATTATTGTGACAAAAATTAGATTTTTATAAAAATAAATACTTGTTTTTAATACGAATCACTGTTTTACTTATTCCTGACCTCTATTATGCTACATTTTTAAAATACCTACCTACTTACCGATTGGTCAGCAGCACTTTGTGTAGCTGTGCCCGCGACTTCGTCCGCGTGGACTTTTATCTCAGCCAGTTATTGTTTCGACTGCAGAAATCGGTACCTAAGTATGTAGCAGTTTACAAAAGATATTTACCTGCCATCAATATTTTAATATTAAGGGCCGCATACAGTCGGAATTCCCGATTCGAGATTTCGAACGCAGTAAATCCATACAATTCTATGGACCTACCACATACGGATATTAGTTTTCCGTTCGAACATTTCTTTGATTCGGAATTCCGCACGGTGGCCTGTGCCTTCAGAATTTAAATAAACGAATGTGTGTGATGTATTTACGGAATTCCGACTGTATGTGGCGGCCTTTATAGCACTACATAAAAATAAAACGAGAATTTTTAAATGTGTTATTATATTTTTGGCACAGTCATTATTGTTTTAAAAGCACTAGTCACTAGTGACTAGTGGCATCGAAATGCGAATTATATATACAAATTGTCTTACATTAGTATTATTGATATGGCAAACGCTTAAAACTAGTTAATTTAACGTGTACTAAAATGTTAGTACTCAATGGTAACGGTTTTGGTTTTGAGGTACTCGTTCAATGCTTCTTGACCTGAAACAAACGACAAATAGTAAAAATTTGTTTCACTATCGAAAAGTTGGAATAAATTTAAGAAAATGTATAAAGTAAATGTACGAGTGCTCGACACTGTCCCAATAGTTGACATCTTTAATCTTATGTCATTAGCAATAGAGATGACAGCAGGGTGTCGTCTATTGGGCATTAGCGTGACGAGCACAAGGACGTTTATCTTACATAGAAAGAGCGAAAACGAAAGTAATGTTACTTAGACATTTTTGTAGGAAAATGACAGATGTATGACATTTTCATATTTGTGTAAAGTGTATACCACAGAAGTAATAAGTAGTAATAACACACAGATACTTTCATTGGACACTGGACCCGGACCTGGATTGGTTACTTACACTGGAGTGGAGACCTCGTGAAAACACTCGCAGTAGAGGGAGACCACCAATGAGGTGGAAGGACGATATCTGCCGACAGGCGGGTGGAGGATGGATGCATGTGGCTGTCGATCGCAGGGCGTGGAGAAATGGAGAGGAGGCCTATGTCCGAAGACGGACGAACTAAGGGCTGCTTGGATGGGATGGATGGATATTCATTCACTCATTCAATCCATTCGTGCCAGCTCTTGTGAATAGACCTGTTCGTCTTTACTTGTGGATACTTGTCTTATGGTAAAGACTTCAAAAATGAGCGCGTTGGCACTATTCCCGAAGATTACTAGAACAGTAGAATTTACCCAGATCCTTCCCGAAGCCGGACTGCTTGAACCCGCCGAAGGGCGCGGCGACGTCGGTCTTGTTGTACGTGTTGACAAACACGGTGCCGGCGTCGATCCGCTCGGCGAACTGCAGCGCGCGCGACACGTCCCGCGTGAACACGCCGCTCGCGAGACCGTACTCAGTGTTATTCGCGCGACGGATAACGTCGTCTAGGTTTCTGGAAAAAAGTTTTTGTTTAAAATTACATTTGTAATACAATCTTTTTTTGCTGACTGTACTTATTCTTTTGTCTTTTTTTTCTTTTGACTTTGTCATGTAAACATTACCGTAACAAATTTCAAGTCGATGCCATTAACCATTCTACGGAGACGATCTTGGCTGGACCACCACGATGTCACTACCAGATTATTCTATTGTTACCAGATTTGCATAAGTATGCCAAATTTCAAGTCAATTCACTGGGGACCACTGGAGGTGGGTCAAATTTGGCTTCCAAGATTTGAGCCATACAAATAAAAACTTGTAAAAATGTTAACTTTATGCTTCTTGTTGAGATTTTTCGTCACATTCGCGTCTCCGTACTTCTACATTTTTGACATTTGTGCCACTTTTGGGATTGGTTAACTAAATGAGCCAATCGCGAGCAAGACTATAACGTCAAACGGAGCTTACGATACTAACGCCATCTAGCGATATATCATCTTCCGCCTGTCAGAAAATCCACATTGACTTACTTGCTGCTAAATTTGCTAATGATCATGATGGGACCGAATGACTCCTCCTTGGCGATGAACATGTCATCGGTGACGTCAGTGAAGATGGTTGGCTGGAAGAAGAAGCCGGGCCGGTCGACGCGCTTGCCGCCCAGCACCAGGGTCGCGCCATCCTTCACGCCGGCCTCGCAGAACTGGGGAAGACAGACTCAGTTTATATCTATGCTAATAATGAAGTACAGATGGCATGAATAATATTTTACCATCGTATTTTGTCGGAAAAGTTCGTTCGTATTTGGGCATTCTTCCACTCGTTGTCCTTGGCTTTTTTTTTGGAAAGACGTGATGAGATGAATGTCAAAGAAAAATGTTTTTGTATTTAAATACAACCATATTTATAAACTTGTTTTCCAAAAATAAAGCTACCTAGGTATTTAGATTTTTTTTTCAAACACCCCAAAATACAGTCCCCCGGCGTGTCCCCCAACCCAGAATTAGATAAGTATTAAATTTTCAAATTCACATCATTTATTCTGTACCAGAATGCAAACAAACAATCAAAGTGCGAAATTAAGAGGAATCATACAGAAACAAATGTGGGCACTTTTTTTCGTTCCAGTGGTGCTGCGTAGCTTTGAAAAATACACCCCAAAATACAGTCTCCTGGCGTGTCCCCCAACCCAGAATTAGATAAGTTTTCAAATTCAAATCATTTATTCTGTAAACAGAATGCAAACAAACAAAGTGCGAATTAAAGAGGAATCATACAGAAACAAATGTGGGCACTTTTTTTCGTTCCAGTGGTGCTGCGTAGCTTTGAAAAATACACCAAGCTTGTATTGCTCTCTGTGTCAGTGACTTCAGCACTTAAAACGACACAATAAAAAAAAGGAAACAACTGGCGGATCAATGGGGATGCCTGTCACGTTCTATAACTAATATTTCGATGATGATGATTATTGATGCTGATCTAAACATACCTCAATAAGCTTATCCATGTGCGCCTTATGATTCTGCGGGCCGTGCGACGTGCCGCGATTGAGCGGGTCTCCGATGGCGATCTTCTTGGTTTCCTCCACCACGCGGCGCAGGAACTCGTCGTGGATGGTCTCCTCGATGAACAGGCGCCCGGCGGCGATGCAGTTCTCGCCTTTGTTGAAGAACACTGAGCCCATACCCTAGAGGATTTGTTACGTTATTTGTGAAATTGGAATATCTACTATAGGACGTATATCTAAAATTTTTATCTGACTTTCTTTAAATTTCATTTACGAGGTTGAGTCAGAGAACCGTCGAATGTGTCGCACCTTTGAAAGTATGCGACATATTCACATTTCCAAAATAAACTTTTAATAAAACACAATCTTTTAAAATGAGAAAATTTCGAATTATTTCAGTTTAATTTTAAAGGAGGAGAGGGCTGAAAATGGTCAAAATTGGTGTGACGTAATTTATGGATTTAAAACGAGTAGTAATAACACTTAATGTTCAGATAACTAATGATCATAACTTCACCAGTAAGCTACAAGGCATTGCATCCTTGTCGTCCATTACTGGGTACTACAGCGCTTAACTTGGCCATGATTGGAGCCGTCACCCTATGATGGGTCGAAACACGTTGAGCATACTTCGAGCACAAATGCAAAATATTTCATTCATATTCATTTGTTCATTGCAACCATGGTATTTACAAGATGTTCTTAATTATAGCCAGTACAAATATGGACCCTATAAGGGCAAGTATAGAAGTTGCAGAACACTTACGTTCCTAACAGCTTTGTCTAGGTCGCAATCCTCGAAGACCACGAGCGGGGATTTGCCGCCCAGCTCAAGAGATACCTTCTTCATGTTTGACGCAGCGCACGACTTCATTATTGTTTGACCTGTACAATTTACCAATCATATACATCATACACTACCTATACAGCGTGATCAATCCAAATGGGTCAGTACGGAGAAGTCAGAAACTATAAGAGGTACCGAATTCTGTTTTTAGGCACAATAGTGTCGATTTTAGATTTAATAAAAAATGGCGTTATTTTTTAGCAGGACCAATTATAATAACAAATAAGACATGCAATTACTTAACAGAATTTTGACCAGGTTCGATTCCCGATTATGTATGACTTTTTTTTTTAAATACTACTACATATACTATTTCAACAGGCTAAAATATCAAGAGACAATTTATATCAATTGACCTAGTCCCAAGGGCCTTTTTTAGATATAGTTTTTAATTTAGTTTGTTAAATTTAGTATTATTTCTGCGTTTTGATTTATTTCTATCTTAATAAACTAATAAATATGTTCCAAACTAAGCAAAGTTTGTACTATGAGTACTACGCAGCGGATAAACATACTTATATAGATAAACTAGCTGTGGCCCGCGACTCCGTCCGCGTAGAAGTATGAATAATAGTTAACGTCCTATTCTCAGACCTACCGAATATACACAAAAAAAATCATAAAAATCGGTCAAACCGTTTCGGAAGAGTTTGGTCACAAACATTGTGACCCGAGAATTTTATATATTAGAGAAGATAAGATACATACTTAAATACATATGAAACGTCCAAGACCCGAGAACAAACATTCGTATTATTCATACAAATATATGTCCTCGACCGGGAATCGAACCCAGGACCTTAAGCTCAATCAAGTCGTCAATTGTTTTAGTTCATATAAAACCATGATGGGGGCACTGACCTATCTCAGTACTGCCAGTGAACCCAAGTTTCCTGACCAGCGGATGGTCCGCCAGCGCCTGTCCGCACACGGTGCCGCTCCCCGGGAGGATGTTGATCACGCCAGGAGGTATTCCCGCTAGCACTGAAAGCTCGGCAAACTTGAGGGCCGTCAGGGGACACACCTGAAAAAAAAGTTTGGATAAATTTCCTTCCTTCTAAGTACTCTTGATAGAGCGGCAGCGGTCGCGAATCCACATTCTGACTTTCTTGGGAAATCAGTGTCGTTTGTACCCTTGCCTTACACACCCCTGGACTCCAGAGTCACCTTTTACTGCACCACCAGCGGGAAAAGATGGGTTTTATTTAGCTTTGTACATATGTATGGAAATCTTAATTTGTTTAACAATTAATGGGTAGTATTATTTTAAGAAAGAACTAAAAAAAAGCTTAAATTTAAATTATAGCTCATTTGAAAATGTGTCACCTGAGTTGGCAAACAAGTAACGTCACTACTTGCTATTGCATTTTCGCGTTTTGACAGTTCATAAAAACTTTGTCTAATTACTTAATCAAAAGTAGCACAAATTAAGACCCGATTAAATAGTGACATTGTTTCAGGCATTAAAGTAATAAAAGTGTTTTCCATTTCCATAAAAATGTGCTCCTTTGCCACTAATTCCATCGACTTTAAAAGAAAAACTCACCGCAGCGGGTTTCATAACGACAGTGTTGCCAGCGGCGAGGCAGGCGGCCATTTTCCAAGACAGCATCATCAGCGGGTAGTTCCACGGTGTGACCAGTGCGCACACTCCAATGGGCTCCTTCTTAGTCATCGTTAAATTTCTGTAGAAAAAATACATTATTTTGCACTAGAGTAGTGGATGAAGCGTTTTAGGTGGGTAGATCGGTGTTTTTTATAACATTGCTTGTTTTCGAACATATAATGATTACGTATAATAAGCGTCATTATTTTGGACTGTTTTTTCTGGGTCGGACTATTTTTTATAGTCAGAAAAATATGGTATTTTTTTCCGTCCAAACGACTTTAATTTTAACATTCTATCAACAATACACGTATATGTACATATACATAAGTGTATACCTCGTAAGTCCCCGCGTACTTATACAAGTACAAATTAATGATAGCAGTTCAGACCTGACATTTTAACTACATAGATAGAGTAACTACCTAACGTACTTACTCAAGTACACATTTTGAATTCCCCATTTACCGGGTAGTTTTAAAAAATACAGACAACAGTAATTCACTTCCGAAATTGCCTAAAACCGACATCTCTTTGTGTCGGTCTGAAGCACTATTCTTGATTCGTACAGCCGGCAGATGAGTACTGATGTTAAAAAAACACAGGACTTACGAGGATAATAGTTGATTTATGCAAAATATATCTATTATTATAACAAAACGTTTTAAGATGTACTCGTAACTTTCCCATCAAGAATTAAGAACGGTGATAGAAAATATCGTGGGGTGAAGTACCTAAGTAGCTGTGGGTCTGCGTGGGAATTACGGCCCAAGCTTCTCGTGCTAAGAGGAGGCCTATGTTCTGCAATGGGACGTACATATAAAGGCCGAGATGATGTCTAGATCTGTCCGAACATATTTGGACTTCTGGCCTTTCGTTAATCTTCTTTATTGAGTAAAAAAAAGAATCTATTAAAAGCAATAAAAATGCTAACTTGGTCCCCGCTTACACCTATTTCAGTCCAGGTTTTTTTGGAATGTTCAGTTATTTATATAACGTTTTGTTAGGACTTATCCAATTATGTAATTGTAACAACGAGTGTTCTGTGTCCTTGCACTTCAAATATTCTAACGACCACGTCAATTTCAAATACCTGTTGGGTCTCGCGTGGTTGATGGGTATAGTAGCACCCTGTATCTTGTCGCACCAGCCCGCGAAGTATCGCCACGTCTCTATGGACATGCCGATGTGAGTCTTGAGCGCGAGAGTGTACACCGCCCCGGAGTCGATGGACTCTATCGTGGCGAGTTCCTCTTTATGCTGTTCCATTAGGTCCGCGAGTCTGAAAAAAAATAATGTTGTTATAGGCAAAGGTCAGGAAAAACGCTAGTCACCTTAACTCAAGGTACTCGAAAACAATTCCCACTAACGTATACTTCGTTTTTTTTTGGCATTAGAAAAAGGGTAAACAATCTTTAGGATAATTTATTGAATCAGGCGTTACTTTGCGGAGGTCCATATCAATGAACTAAAAGAATTTCCTTGCTCACCCGCGACCTTACGATAGCTAAGCTTATGCAAAATATGCGTGTTCATGCAGTTCCTCCACCTCCACACTGTAAGAACACACACAAATCACAGTAACCCATCTATCACCACCACCACACTACACTGACGCGTTTCGAACTCAACCAGAGCTCATCTTCAGAGTGACACAACCGTACACCATGCCACCAGTTGTTAGACTAATAAGGTCGCGGATGAGCAAGGGAATTCTTTTAGTTCAATCTTTAGGAGTCTTTTGATTGAAAAACGTTTTTTGAAAAACAGTAACTATTGCTTATAATACCAGAAGAATGTAAATGATTATATTATGTTCTTGCTAAATGTTACATATTTGCTGTGACTTATTTTTCAAGTGTTTTTCAATAAAAGACACGCCAAAATCGCTTACCTTATTTCTAATGCAAAAAAAACGAACTATAGTTAGCACTCCGCCCATCACTATCAACAGCTATCAGCAGAAAGTTTGTGAGTATGGTGTGTATGTGCGTGTGAGTGTTGACGCTTCACGCTAAAGTGGTTGGAAGAATTTGAATGAAGTAGTAAATATTCCCACGTTATAAAATCCGATTAACCGCTATTGGTATGATGTTTGGCGCGATTGTTTTTTAATTAATTGTAATTAAATCTATGTCGTAATTTTTGATGATTCCCACGGAATTTATTCCAAAATCCCGGAATTTCAATTGAACTGCAACTGAATTAACGCGTGAATTACAAAAAGTAGAATAAACGACGAAATGAAATTATACAAGAATCGCTAAGTAATTTGAAAAACAAATAAAACAGCACTCACTTGAACAACAAAGCCCCTCGCTCCCTCGCACTGATCTTAGACCACTCTCCCTCCTCAAAGGCCACCTTCGCAGCCTTAACCGCTTTGTCCACATCATTCGCACTAGCGCTCTGCACTTTGCATATCTCCGTCTCATCCGTAGGGTTAATCAGGGTCAAAGTCTTCCCACTATCAGCATTAACAAACTCCCCATTTATAAACAATTGGGTAGGGAATTTAATTTTCATTTTATTCACGTCTAATTCTACCCCATCGTATACGACCTCCTTTATGCCGGAACCACCTCTGCTCTTGGCGACTGCCATATTGTAGAATTCTTCGAATGTCGTGTTCATGTAAATGTCCTCGTTTTGTAGTTCCAGGTTAGCCAGGTCTTTTACTTCTTCAACTAGTCTTACTACGTCCATAGATCCTGGAGGAGTGAAAAAGCAAATATAATGTTGCGCCCTTAGAGCGTTTTCACATTATCCGATCCGATATCGGTATCGGACGAAGATACGATATCGGGGCAAGGAAAATGTATGAAATATGTACCTGTGTTTCACATTGGCCGGCCCGATATCGGATATCGGAGCCGACACCGATATGTTTGCGGTACCATCGGACGCTTGTGGGCTGTCGGACGATAACGTTAGTACGTGTGCTATATAGCATATGCGTGTATCTAAATTGTCTCTGTGTGCGCAGATGCGTGGCAGCCATTTTGACCCGGCCGTATCGGAACGATTTTGTCGGAAATATGTCAAAGCAGCACATGGTGTCGGCTATCGGGTGTCATCCATCGTCGTCCAATACCGATATCGGATCGGATAATGTGAAAACGCTCTTACAATGTAAACACGACATGTCATGTTAAATGATGAAAGCCAGGAGGTTATAGGTAGGGCCACGAGAGTTGAAGTGAATGTTTACACACAGAACTGATTGCATAAAAGGAGAATGTATTAAATAAACGAGTAAATGTCAAAATCTCTCTGACATTACATAGCCCTCATTGATCCCACTTAATAAATGCCAATGTTTGTAAGTCTGTTTGTTAGCTACTTCTTCACGTGTAAACCGCTGAACCGATTTAAATGAAATTCGGTACGCAGATAGTTTGGAGTTCTGGGGAAGGACATACATAGGATAGTTTTTATTCCGGAAAATTTGCATAGTTCCCGTGGTATAGCGATAAACGAATTCCACAAGGACGGAATCGCGGGCAACCTCTAGTAAAATTTTATATTATCTAATAATATTTTCTGATATAACTACATTTTTTAAAACAGTAGCCACTACCTAGTATAATAATACTATTAGCTAATTTTAGCGACACAATACATAAAGATTTTTGAATACTGGCGTCAGACTGCGAGAGGAAAGTCACCAACCTGCCCCAGAGTCGAAGAAATCCGTGTCATTCTCTATGTCTATCCTCAATATAGCCTTCCATACATCTTTGACGCTCTCCACGAACTGTTTCTCCTCCGCAGTCAGCTCCAACGCCACTTTGTTTTCACTGGACTTGAAGAAGTTCTGGGCATTTATCATTTTGCCGTTCACTTTTAGTCGTTGGACGTTGAGCTGGAAATTAGTAAGAAATTATAAATGGTCCTTCGATCCGGATATCATGACTACTTTTAAAAAGCTCTCTCGAAAACTTTATGCAGTTCAAGGGTCATCAAACACAGCGCAAGCCTTTCCTAGTATAGGAGCCATTGTAATTGTTATAACCCTAGAAAGATTTTTAAAAATAAATAAATAAATATCATGGGACACTTAACACCAATTGACCTAGTACCAAATTAAGCAAAGCTTGTACTATGGATACTAGGCACGGATAAACATACTTATATACATAAATACATACTTAAATATATATTAAACATCCAAGACCCGAGAGCAAACATTCGTATTATTCATACAAATATCCGCCCCGGCCGGGAATCGAACCCGGGAGGTTCTCTAACCAGTTGGCCATCCGGTCGTCCATGAATAGCATGATAAAACTGACACCAATTAACCTAGTCCCAAACTAAACGAAGCTTGTACTATGGGTTCTAGGCAACGGATAAAACATACTTGTATAATGGATATATAAAGACATACTTAAATACACATTAAACGTTCAAGACCCGAGAACAAACATTCGTATTATTCATACAAAAATCTGCCCCGGCCGGGGATCGAACCCGGGACCTCAAGCTTCATAGTCGGTTTCTCTAACCACTTGTCTATCCGGTCGTCGTTTCAAATCTAAACACTTACTTTGACTCCATCATTAGCAGTAATCAGCAGCCCGCCGTCATGTACCACCGCGGCATTCTTAAGCCCTGGTACGACCAGCTTGTCCCCCTCCACTTCACCCCCCTTCCACAGGCTTGAGCCGAAGAACTTGATCTCAACTGTCGCGTCGCTGCCTTCCTCGACACTGTCCTTGGTCTGTGGTTGGATGAAGGTGGTAGCGCCAGGAGAAGAGTCCAGGCCACGGATGAAATTGTGAAGGGCGACGCCGTTTTTCGACCAATCGATCTGTAGATAAAAAAATATAATCTAAACATTGAGATACATTATTATTATTATTATATTATATTAGGCTGTTTACCATCCATTGATTAGCGTTAACCAACGGTTAATGTGATGCCGTCTCCGTCTATTCGAACAAAACAAATAGAGACGGCATCACACCTAACCGGCAGTTAACACTAATCAATGGATGGTGAAACAGCCCCTTAGCCTATAACTGTGTCCCACTGCTGGGCAAAGGCCTCTCCTCTTGACTTCCGCATCCATTAAGATATTGTTACGGCGGTGGGTTAGGTGGAAACTTTGATCGTGCTTTTCGACCCATTGGAGGCGTTTCAGTAGGCTGGAATACGGTTTCAGGCCGTTTCAGAGGGTGCTCTATCACATATTAGTTTATCAAAATTTCACCCAAGTTACCGTTGTTTTCAGGCGCCTGAAACATGTTTTCAGTCCGTTTCAGGCCACCCTCTATCCGATGACGCCATAACCTGAAAACCCGTTTTCAGTGCGTTTCAGGACCCCTTATGGCCTCTGAAGTACATTTCTGTATATGGCGAAATTTTCCATAGGTGTGAAAGAGATAGCATGATTAGAAAGAAACAGCTATACTGAGAACATTCGAGAAGGTGTGTGACAAGGATAGCCTATATGTGTGAGAGAAACAGAGTGATGATCATGTTTCCGGAATATTCTAGTAACTGTGTGAGAGAGATAGCACATGAAAGAGACAGACACTCTACTCGTTTCCGGAACATTCGAGATGTATGACGTCCTAGCTGGACTGTTCTCGAACTTTGTGGACTGATTCACCGGGGTATATAAGCCGGGTGAGTTGCGGCGGAGGACAGTTTTCGAATGCGATACCGAGCGATAAACATCGAAGAGAATCAAGCGACTTTTAAGTGAGTTTTAGAGTGCGAAATTACTGTGAACTGTTTTTAAGTGTTTTTGTAAAGTTAAGTAACAGTGTGAAATAAATCCTACTCTTATTCATCGTGTTAACAGTGCTTTTCAATCACGAACCCACCCACGAACGTAACAATATATTAGATCCATTATCCAGATACATTAAGGGGCTGTTTCACCATCTCATGATTAGTGTTAACTGGCGGTTAGGTGTGATGCCGTCTCTATTTGTTTTGTTCGAATAGACGGAGACGGCAACACATTAAACCGTCGGTTAACGCTAATCAATGGATGGTGAAACAGCCCCTAATTTTAAATCATTAAAGGTGTTTCAACAATCAAATTTAACATTTTTTCTTATTTTTTCTTAGGCAGGTTCTAGTAACTGAAGTTCGACCGAAATTCGGCCGCATTTTTTATTTTTACCGAATGTTCGACCGAAGTTCGTATTCGGTTCAAACCACATTTGGCCCATCTCTCTAGTCCCTACAAATGAAAATTAACTTTTTTTACCCGACTGCCCGAAGGAGGGTAATGTTTTTCGAGCGTATGTATGTATGTACGTATGTATGTATGTGGGTATGTATGTCCATTTCTTTGGTCCTCGCTGCAGCCTAAACGGCTAGACGGATTTTGACATATGAGGTATCATTGGATTCGTCATAACTGTCGGAGTGACATAGGCTGCATATATTTCAATATGCGTCTGCGACAAAAAAATATGGCGAGGAATGAAAAAAAAATATTTTGTATTGTAACAATATGGGTATCGAATGAAAGCTAATAATAAGCCCATTCTAAATATATATGGGTTATAATACTTTTAATCTACCGGTTTCACATAAATATCAAAAAAGTATAAAATATATATATTAATTTAAAAAAATCAAAAAACCCGACTGCCTTAAAAACTTAAAGGAAGAAATAAGTCTAGTGATATAGAACTCTATTAAGAAGCTCATTTAAGGTTCAACAGTCGGGACCCATTCAAATCGTAACCAGCTCATAAATCATCGTAATGGGTCCCGACTGTTGAACTTAAATGAGCTTCTTGATAGAGTTCTAGATCACTAGACTTATTTTCTTTCTTTTAGTTTTTTAAGCCAGTCGGGTTTTTTTTTTTTATTTATTGAATCAGGCGTTACTTTGCGGAGAGGTCCATATCAATGAACTAAAGAATTTCCTTGCTCACCCGCGACCTTAAGGTTGAAGGTCGCGGGTGAGCAAGGAAATTCTTTTTTTTTTTTTTTTATCTTAGCCTATTTATAAATTAAGGAATAGAAACACGTTTAATCGTGATAAAATGTAATGTCATGATCACAACCACAAGATTGTTTTGATTTTAAAAGCGTAGCGCAGGTCAAGGAATGGTTGAAACTTATTATTTTATTAATCTTTGACACTACAATAATATGAAGCAAAAAAAATCACCTTGTTGCGATCTAAATAGTGTATTTTTTCAACTGTATATAAAGTCGGATGACTGATAGTGAAACAAAAAGGTTATCGAGAGGGTCTTTTTGCCTCGTGCTTCTTCGATTATACTTGTTTTTAAGTAGTTATTTAATTGTGCAATAATAAGAACCATCTTTAATAAAATTATTGTTCTAAAAACAAAATGGTAACCACGAGTCAAATTTAAAATGGCACTTTCCAATTAGACATGCGAGAATCGATGAAAGGTTAGTTCAAATAAAAAAATTTTAACAAAAAAAACCGACTCCAAAAATAAAAAAATAACAAAAAATGGAACCGACTACAAAACTCTTGAAAATATTTTTCTAGGTAAGTAGGTACGTACTAGCTCGAAGTCGGTGCCTCAGCACGAGCCAGCAGGAGTGGGACAATTCACAATAGTCGTGTACCTCCCTACACTACTTGGGTTTCAATCCCTCCTGCTGGGTCGTGCTGAGTCACGACTTCGAGCTAGTACGTACCTACTTACCTAGAAAAATATTTTCAAGAGTTTGTAGTCGGTTCCATTTTTGTTATTTTTTTTTTTTTGGAGTCGGTTTTACTTTTTTGTTATTTTTTTTTATTTATCACTTTTTAGTGATTTGTAGCCAAAGAACATCTCACAACGATTCCATTAAGCTCAAACACGACTTAGTTACGTTGTTTTATAACAGAGTTCCGTTGCCTACCTTCTGGCTTCAGCATCAGATCAGTTCGAAAGAATCATTAACTTAAAGCTTCTTCTTAGTTGCTTATCTAGGTAAGTATATTAATCATGATAATTTAAATTTAACCGTGCAATACTTGTTATTGATAGTAGTAGTTCCGTTGGTCAAATCTGGTCTTCATCATCAGTTCCACTTCACAAATTATGATTTGCAAGAGCAAATGCACGAGTTACTGCTAAATATATCCAAATTACTATAGGTGTCCTACAATATTTGAAGAGTTCCTCGATTTCCTTAAGATCAGATCATGAGATCCTAATTTGCTGCTTATGGGACCTAATTGAAAGCATTCCTAGACGAACTCAAAAAAAAATTTTTCAAATCGGTTCATAAATGACGGAGTTCTGAGGTAACAAACATTAAAAAAAATAAAAAATAAAAATACAACCGAATTGATAACCTCCTCCTTTTTTGAAGTCGGTTAAAAATCTAATTAGTTCGTCAGTTAGATTATCACAAAATATTGGACACGTATTTTTTCTTTTGTCGATTAAACAATAACCGGCCAAGAGCGTGTCGGACACGCCCAAAATAGGGTTCCATAGCCATTACGAAAAAATTAAGTAATATTTTTCTAAGGATTTCGTATTTAATACGGATTTTTCAAGTTAAGGTAAGTATATTTTATCCCTAAGGCTGCTATTTAAGAGTAAAACTACTAATAATTCTCAAGCAAACTTAGCCGTTATAGTTTTCCTTGAAAGTTTGATATACTTACTACCATCCTGAATTTTTCAATTTTTTCCACCCACGGGTTTAGATTTTAGAGGGGGGGGGGGGGGGGGAAGCTCGAATATTTCGCAAAAAAATCAATGAATCGAAAAATCGTCTTAGCAAACCCCTAATGGTTTTAAAAGACCTATCTTACGATACCCCACACTATAGGGTTGGATGAGAGAAAAAAATCACCCCCACTTCACGTCTATGGGAGGTACCCTGAAAATTTTTTTATTGTACCATTTTGTCGGCATACTTTACATATATATCCGTGCAAAATAACAGCTTTCTAGCATTGATAGTCCCTGAGCAAAGCCGCAGACGGACGGACAGACAGACAGACATGGCGAAACTATAAGGGTTCCGTTTTTGCCATTTTGGCTCCGGAACCCTAAAAAATAAGATGATATAACCAGTTAAAGTTCCGGGTGACGTCACGCGGCGCGACATAATTTAGCACGGCGTGACGTCCCCAGCCCCAACTCCCGAACTTTGACGCGCTCATCTTTGTAATTTTTTCACATTATTGTTACTGTTATCCCATCTTGGGTTCCTCACCTGATGCGTCTCGGGCTTGAACAAAGCAGGGTCGTAAGTGGCTCCCTTCTCAGTCTGCGTCAGTTTCGGCGCAGTACCGTTTGCCACCATGTTCACGGACTCGGCCAAGGCTTTGATACCTACAACACAAATCACGTTTTAGATAATTCAACGTAAAACTCATATCCGACTAATATTATCAGTAAATGCGAAATTTTGTGAGTCTGTTTGTTTGTTACCTTTCTAAACCGCTGAACCGATTTAGATGAAATTCGGAATACAGATTTTTGAGTTTGAGCCCGGGGAATGACATAGGGTAGTTTTTATCCTGGAAAATTGCATAGTTCCCGCGGGATAGCGATAAACGAATTCTACGCGGATGGAGTCGTGGGGAACGGTTTACTAATATGTTGCCTAAAATCGAATCTCATAATTTCGTTTCTCATAACAACCTTTAGCAGAATCATCATATCACCGAATTACTTTTTGCATATATTTTTTCTCATACTATCATTTCTCATAATTTTGTAAAGCAGAATATTAACATCACATAATATCGATGAGAATAATATTTACACGTTTGAATAGTTGCTACGCAGAAAGACATATCTCATAATATTCTGGCGCTTTGCCGGCCGCTGCCGCAGCACGCTCGCTTCGCTCGCTCGGCTCGCGCGCTGTTGTGGTCGCAGTTCTAACCTAACCCAACCTACTATGTAGCTGCTGTTCTGTTCTGGCGCTTTGCCTGCTGCTGTTACAGCACGCTTACTTTGCTGGCCTTACCTTAACCGTAACCCATTCTTATAGTAGCTGTTAATTCCTTTAACTATGCCATTACGCCATGTTAAAGTCAGCGCTATTTAAAATTCCGTGAATATACAATAGTCCAAATATTTTGCTATGCCATTATGCCATACAAAAATCGGCGATACTAATATTCTGCTATTTAATATTCTGCAGAAGTATATTCGGCGATAAGAGTGTTCTTCTATTTAATATTCTGAGAAATGACTATTATTCGAACTGATAATTATGTAAAGTTATGATTATGCCAAAGTATCATTCGGTTAAAAAAAATATGAGATACCTGTTATGCGAAGTGTATTTCGGAGAATCGATATTTTGCAAGATGAAGGAAACCCATTTCAGCTACCAACCTCACGCCGCCAGTGGAGGTGCTTTTCCACCAGAGAGGCACGGCGGGACGAGGTATGGGATAAGAATTGAAATCGAACCGACTCCGACCGAAACATTTCCATCAAAATATTTTTCGGGATAAAAACAATCTTATGTCTTACCATGGTCTCAAACTATCTGCATACTAATTTGTGTTTAATTAAATTGGTTCAGCAATTTAAGCGGGAAGAGGTATTGGCAACTATATATATCGACTCTATGGTTAGGCCTATTTTTTCCATATCTATGCACCTGTTCGAGCGCAGTATATGTTTTATAAGTGAAATTGATTTTTATTTTTATTAAAACCCCAAAGCCAAAACGAGCATCCTATACAAAATACGAGTACAGTGCCTTCTCAACAAAAAGTAACAGAAAGACAGACAAAGTTTAAGTACTTTCGCTATGTTAACTCAGGATCTGAGCTTACCTTCTGGATACAAGTATTTGTTGTAAACGGTGTCAACAGTGTCATCGATGGTGACGGGAAAACTCTTCTGAAGCAGGATCGGGCCCGTGTCCAAGCCATCGTCAGCCCAGAAGATGGATAGGCCGCAGGTAGTGTCGCCCTCTATCAGGGTCCTGAAGAAAAAGGGGATAACTATTATTATTACGTTTTTTTTTATTATGAAAGATAGGCAAACAAGCAAGCGGGTCATCTGATGTGAAATGATCCACCGCCCATGAATATCAAGTACACAAGGAGTCATTGGTCCGTTGCCGGCCTTTTAAGAAAGTATGAGGCCTTTTCTTGAAAGCCACGATGTCAGTTGTCCGGAAACAGTGCTGACGGAAGTTGATGGTTGTGCGGGTTTCCGATCACCCATTGGAAATTTGAAAGTCATGAATTACCAGTCCGAAACGATCACAGCAATTAGACGCTGCGGGCGAGTGGCAGGTCAGAACCAGGGCCTAAGGTTTTTTCCACCTGTTGTATTTTTTGCTAGGGCTGTGTTCGGCCCGTGGTAACTATCTAAAGGCATCGCCCTATTTAGTAAAGTACCTACGCTATTTACAGGACCGGATTAACCATGTCAGGGCCCCCAGGCAATGCAATTTTCGGATCTTTTGAGCCGTTTAATGATCTTCAGCTCTTTTCGTGTACAATCAAAGCAACAGAAAGGGTAGAAAAAAAGTAATATTGTCAATGAGAAATTTGAGAATACAAATCATCTTAATTTTTCCCTGTATGAATCACTTTCGATGTCTTCTGTGCGCTCGCGTGGCCCCTAGCCGTTGACGCTCATGGCAAACTCATCAATGGCTCCTCTCGATGTAGATATATGTTTCTAAATTGTCGACCGCTGGGTATTGGTATTCAGTAACGGCTTTAGGGTAGGGCGCGGTGGGGCGACCGCCCAAGTAGATCGTATTTTTTTGAGTTGTGAGTCGCGTATTTGCGGTCGCGTAATTTGGTTTTATACAATGTGTACCTACAACTCATTTTGAGTCGCAAATCACTGAATCGAAAAATCTTTTTAGCAACCCCGCAATAGTTTTAAAAGACCTATCCAACGATACCCCACACTACAAGGTTGGTGAGAAAAAAAATCACCCCCACTTTACGTCTATGGGAGGTACTCCAAAAAT
Organism: Choristoneura fumiferana; assembly: GCF_025370935.1. NCBI lineage: Eukaryota > Metazoa > Arthropoda > Insecta > Lepidoptera > Tortricidae > Choristoneura > Choristoneura fumiferana. Next base: position 10,715,671 of record NC_133480.1, read on the forward strand.
TTTCATTTTTAATTTTTTATTTGTTCCATTTCGTCGGCATAGCTTACATATATATCCTTGCAAAATTACAGCTTTCTAGCATTGATAGTCCCTGAGCAAAGCCGCGGACGGACAGACAGACATGGCGAAACTATAAGGGTTCCGTTTTTGCCATTTTGGCTACGGAACCCTAACAAGAGATTCTCGATTTGACATATTTATGTAAATAAGTATAGGTCCGGGTGCAAAAGTATTTTGTTAAATTAACATCTGTTTCGCTAACAGTGCCGCCATTGTGTGGAGATCTAGATACTATACTTTCAGACACAGACGCAGAAATGACAGGCAAAAGTTGGTCTTAAATAAATGTATGTAAAGTGAATTACAAGGCCACGGAATATAATTTACTATTGACGAATTTGTTCGCGTCATCGTGAGTATTTTTAATGCAAATCGTATGCGAAAACATGCAAATTTGACGGATGTGACTTTAAAGTGAACTTTTTCATCCTACTAATTTTATAAATACGAAAGTTTGTGTATGTCTGGTACCTATAATAACAATCAATGAATTTAAATTTGAATAAAAATAACTTTCTTGGGACTCTAAAGGGATATTCCCAAGGGGTACGTGTAAAATCCCAAAAATCTTAACCACTGAGTCTAGAGACATATGATGGCACAGATGTTCGTCAAACGACGAAATTAAGACCGGCGATTTACGCGAGCGAAACCGCGAGCAGTCTAGTTTAAAAATACAGTGTCATATCATATGTATTGTAACAGGTTAGACAGGAATTTAAATATAGATAGGTATTCATTCGTCGCTTGTTTGTGTCTTTCATGAATGTATTTATTTACGTAAGTCTTACATAGTCGTTTTGTTAAGTTTATTTCGTTTTTAGACAGTGTTCGCGATACCATCCCCCCTCACCGGTAACCCATTTGTATTGTATGAACAAAATTTTATTTCGACTCAAATAGATCAAGATGCCTAAATGCGTTAAATGGAACTCACCCTCATTGCCTGTATTTCAGGGCAGATATAAACTAGAGCTCTTTAAATCTAGAGTAAATAGGCTGCTACAGAACCGTTGGCCTCATATCATCATGTCAGGCGAAAGACGTCCACTGCGGGACATACCTAGGCCTCCCCCAAGGCTCTCCACTCAGACTGGTCTTGTGCTTTCTGCATCCAACGCGATTCCGCGAACTTAACCTGGTCGTCGCTCCATATTGTTGGATGCTACCGACAGCTCGTCTCCCGGTCCGCGGACGCCATTCGAGAACCTTCTGACCCCATCGGCCATCAGTCCTGCGAGCAATGTGCCCCGCCCGCTGCCACTTCAGCCTCATATGTACTTTGAATTATGTGAGATAGAGGTCAATCCGTGCTGAAAGCGGTTGTGGCGTATTGGTTTGACCTATTGCCTCATCCACCCACAGAGTCTCCCTTTAGACCCCGTGGGGTACTTGGGTCAGTGTTTTTTGTTGATCCCCATTGCTTTCTTCCTTGACCGACCCTCGCCCTTTTCTTTACATATCTCAGGGGTTACAGTACTTACCAGTTGATAGAAGAAGCGCCTCGATGCCGCGGCAGTATGCTGGGATGGTAGCATATGCTCTGGTACTTAGGGTATGTGATTACTTCCATAGGAATGAACTGTGTGCAGAACGGTAGGACATTGATGTCGGCTTTAACCTGAAACAAGTATTTGGTTGTTATCCTGCAATTGGCTAGACAGGGACAGATTCGATACTCTGACTGCTGAAGACTTGTGGAAGATTACAGCAACTCATAGAGAAGTTAGATAGCCCATAGAGAAAGTTGTAATATAAGCTATCCAATTCTGTAACACATTTGACGACTTGATAGCCCAGTGTCCCGGGTTCGATCCCCGGTTGGGGCAGACATTTGTATAAAAATACGAATGTTTGTTCTCGAGTCTTGGGTGTTTAATATCGCTACTTTGAAAAAAGCTCGTACCGCAAAATCGATGATTGTTTGAGTGAACTTAATGTACATTATTTTAAGGGTCAATTTTGATACATATTGATTTGAGATACGATGGTGACGATATGTAAGTATTTAAGTATTTATCTATCATTTAAGTATGTTTATCCTTTGCCTAAATAGTACCCAAAAAACAATCTTTGCTTATTTTGGGGCTAGGTCAATTGGTGACAACTGTCCCATTATGATATTTATCTATTTATTAGCGAATTACAATTGTGTTGTATTAATTGTACTGCTGTAATTAATTAATACAATACAACGACTCTTTCGCCACCGCCAGGTAAGCAATACGAAAAATATGTTCATAGAGTTAAATTTACAAAGTAAGGAATAGACGGCCTTACGAACACAGAAGCGCTCTCTCCTAGGCAACCCTTGCAATAGATAGAAGTTGGTAGTGCAATTTACAGCAGACTAGAGCAATAACAAAAGTACACAAAACTAACTAGTCGTTAATTTGATTTCAATGACAGTTTTGTAGCAATACACAGATGTGATTTCGAAAATCGGCCCTTAAGTATATCCAGTTTTTCTTGTACTTATTTGTGGTGTCAGTATTATAAGTTTATCTTCACATTTCTCTTAATTTTCCTGACATACTCCAACATAATAAGTAGGTTTGTACTTTTGAACATGAAACTACCGTGAGACTCACTCATATATATAATGACCCGGAACACCGGACACTTGTTACGCCGAAGATATAGCATCAAGTCGATTTTCCGTCCTCTTATGCAGCTCAGACAGTTGGTACGTTCGCCGAAGGATAACGAGCCCCTGAGTGGTCCCGGGGGTATATATGATTCCCTGTGCCTGTGGCAAGAGCTATATTGGAGAGACTGGACGAAACGTTTCCACAAGGGTATCGGAACACATACGCAGTATGAGGAAACAGGACGACAAGGGGTCTGCTGTGGCCGAGCACTCAATGGACTCGGATTCGACGCACTATATCAGATTTGATAAGGTATCTGTACTTGCGAGAGAGAAATTTTCATTCCGCAGAAAGTGCGTGAAGCCATCGAGATTAGTCGTCGGCCGAATTTCAACCGGGATAGTGGTTGGACGGTACCTCCGAGTTGGAAAACGGTGTTAAATACTCGTGCTCGTGCGATGTTGTTAGTGTTGTGTGCTACCCTACATTTGACAGTTGTAATGATGATGAAAACGCGGGTAGTTGTGTGCCGGTGTCAGTTTCATCGGGTAGTCGCGCGAGCAGAGCGGCGGCGCGCAGTGCGCGTGTTGCAGCAGCCGCTGAGTCGCGTTGCTCCGAAGACGAAGGGCTACGGATTAGCCCGAAACATGTCGAGCTAAACTCGATTTAAGACGTGAGTTATCCGGGTCATTATATAAAATAGGTTTGTACTATTACAGTTCCGAATCTCTATCATATCATTTGCTAAATAAGTTATCATCTTATAAATAAAGCATGGTGATATCGTTTGGGAGTAGAGGCCATGGCATTACAGATAAGATATACAGGTTAAATGTGATAATACATGGGTTATCATTCCATGGACTATGGTGTGTTAAATATTGTGTAAGCGGGTAATTTCCATTTGTTGTGTAACTTAATTTACAACATTTTTTGCGACGCCATTATATTTTTTAGTTGGTGTTTTGTAATGTTTTTGCGATGATTCATAAAAAAAGTGGGACGCACTTTTCTGGGATGAAAAGGTAAGATTTTGGTGGTCAGGGATAAAGTGGCTTTCTAATTTGTTCAGTAGTACTACGAGTACATGCAAACACACAAACAAAAAAATAAGGTTTATATCTTTAGCTATCTTATATACAAAATAGCTTATGCCCGCGGCTTCGCCCGCGTGGAATTCGGTTACCGCGCGCCGTTCCCTCGGGAACTGTGCATTTTCCTGGGATAAAAAGTAGCCTATGTCACTCTCTGGCCCATAAACTATCTCGATGCCAAAAATTACGTCGATCCATCACTCCGTTTCGACATGAAAGACGGACAAACATACAAACACACAAAGATGATGAGATGATGAGGTGGGGAAGTTTCTACTGGCTCTCCCGCGAAATGAAACTACAGCACTTCAGTATTCTCTTTCACAATAACTATATTGTTCATTAATAACGTTTCAGGCTTCCTTTGCCGTCGTAGCATTTCTCAAATATTGGATGCATGACGCTTTGAGCGATAGGTTTATACGAGCTAAAGCACGCTGGTCATTTACGACGTCGATGTCGCCTGCCGTGGTTCCATCGATGCAACTCCAAAGCCCATCTATTATCAGTGCGTTCTTCACATAGTGTTTCCACACGCAAAAATTGCTCACACCTTCTAGCTCTAGCCGATCAAAGGGAGCATAGGAACATGGCTTGATATTTTGAAATCCATTTGCAGATGCCACGTTTTCGTGTGCCGTCGCTGAACTTTGTTCTGCCATTTTGTCAAACCACGCCACGCGGGCGTCACGGCCAAAAATAATGAATCTTCACAAAAGATGGACAATATTTTCTTCTATATTGCACGGAGAGTAATTATGGAAGTATGGATTTGAAAGTTTCTGTGTGTGCATATGTTTGTTACTCTTACACGTTATAACGGCTGGATAGATTTCGATGAAATTTGGAATACAGATAGCTGGATCTTTGGTTTAACACATATATTTTTTATTCTAATATTCCCACTGGATCGAAATATACGCAATCCCGAAACACGCATTATTATGAGATCCTGAAACCTAAACTGCTTAGTCTAGAGACATAAAATTTTCCACGTAAATGAAGACAACTGTGTAAATTTAGTTTTCGGGAATTGCCACAGGAATTTATATAAACTCCCTGAATTTATTCTACACTCGATTGAATAATGGTTTCACGCGAGCGAAGCCGCGGGAGAAATTAAGTTAGTTGTAAGTACAGGAATAAAATTACATAACTTTAATATAGTTAAAAATCAAATTTCATTCACCAAAGTTTCAAGTAATTTTCAGGTCTAATGTAGTAAAGAAATTAGGTCAGTGTCAACATATTACAAAAGAAAACAATACATACCATACATATCAAATAAGCCCTGGTGCATATATACTTGATCAGCTGTTACACTATTCATTACATACCAACTGCCAGCTTATGTAAAAGACTCTAATTTATAAAAAAACATCAAACAAGTTTTCAAATATTTCAAGGTCACTTCAAATTCCTGCTGAATATGAACTTTATTGCTTTGAGTTAAGAATGGTTCTGTTATGTTTTCATGACTGATCATGCATCTGCCATATGCTAGAGACAATAATATAAAGTTGTATTCTAAGTGATAAGTAAGTTCAGGAGAGCAGTAGGTGGTGGGAACAATTTGATTTGTGGAACTTTGTCTGTTTCAATTGGGTTGTCTATCTTCCTGGACTAATTTCACTACTGCTTAGGCTTTTGGTTTTGGACCTGAATTGGTTTATTTAATAAATAATTTATAGATTTTCCAGAATTAACCTATGAATAATTAAAACTCAAAATGAACTTACTGTTTTGTACTCCTCAAGGATCTCTGGGATAACTTTTCCTTTGATTCTCCAAGTCTTGTATTTAAACACTGGCTTTCCATTTTGAGCAGCAATAGTGGCTGTAAAAGGAAATAACAGACAAATATAGTTTAATTAATGTTAAGTACTAATTGCTTAAGCATGTAGTTTTGTCTGCTGCTTGTTTTGTCAAGGTCAGCCTCTTATTTGAAATTCTGAGGTATTCACCAGGCAATTGCCAGGTATTCGGTATTTTTAGCACTGTGTTTGGTATAACAAAAATACCGAAATATGGGCGGTTCGGTATTTTTTTTCTGATAATTTTTTCTCCCTGATAAACTCAGATTTTACGCGATCGACAATCAATGTTGCTGTTGTGCGCATTCAAAGCGTTTTTTTTTTGCTCACTGTTCGAAAAAGACATTGCGTTGGAAGCATTGTTTTTTTTGCTCACTGTTCGGTATTTATTCGAAAAAGACCTGGCAACACTGACAGATATATTGGGTAAATGAACTACTATTCCGTAGTATAAAAAATCCATGTTTTTCTAAATACCTTTATGATGAGCCAATTTGTTATAATCTGTACTTTAGCCATGACAATAAACATAACATTAAACAATTAATAGAATTTTTTTCAAGCCCTACAATCAGTGAAAATATTCACTTTATACACTCATCATCCATCATCCATCATCAGCACAACAACAAATCTTACCCAGTGGGTCTTCTCTGTTGCCCTTGTCCAAAACTGTGAATACTCCAACCACCTCATGTCCATCTTTGATTAGTAGCTTGAATACCTCAGCAGCGAAGGTACTCTGCCCTATAATAGCTACACGCAGCTTTGTTTTTGGCGGCTTGAATTTTAAAAACAAAATAGAGCACAATTAGGAAAAATTATTAACACATTTATTCTTATTTGAATACAATAAGTACTGGCAACATACCTATTAAAATTGATAGTAAAACTAATTTAAAAAAAGGTGCAAGTTTTTTATTTTTGGAAGTTACCACTCACTGGCAGTATAGAAAAGTTAAGAAAATTAGATAAGATAAAATTTAAATACCTCTTCGTGTATTGAAACAGGTGGCATTTTTAACTATTAAAACAACTTTTGTTCAATAAGATTCTTGCTTAGCCCCACTGTTCGCTCGGTGGAGCGCAATTGAACTGGTAAGAACGTTTCGCCGCCTTCCTATTTATTGTTATAGCCATTTGAGATCCACTTCAACTTTGACATTACTTATCGACGAAACATGATAGCACAATACAATTCCCTTTTAATAAAATGCGTGTTTTATTAAATAGCGCTTCTATTATATTATATCCCGCCTAAAAATGACCAAAGAGTAGTATAATATACGGGGAAAAGAGAGCCCTCTCTCGTCTCATTCATGCAGACCGTTTGAAGCGCCGTCTGCATTTCCTAACTAGTACCATTGATGTATATATCCATCCATACGTATAGCTATTAATAGTCACAGGTATTCTTTTACTTTACTGGATTTGCTTCCCAGCTCAAACCACATAAAAACTAAAACAGGGCTGCAAAGAGAAGTGAGACCGCTTGAATTCAGTCTTCTTAAGTTTAAACCAGCCTCAATTTCCGTTTGCAGCACTGTCTTTACTTTTTATGTGGACGATGTGCACGAGTTTCGATTGCAACGTAGCCATCTTGTTCCTTGTTGAGCGCGAATAGACGCCTGCCTGACATAGAGGGTTGCTACACAAAAAATATATGTAACGACTGAGCGGATACAATTATGTGACTTTTATATTAGAAATTACAATACGATTGTCAATTTCGAAAATAAAGTTCATTTTTGCGGTAATTATCAACGACAAAATATTTTTAATAAATAAAATTTTGTGATCTCAAGCTTTCAGTGACATCTATCTGAAACAAACGACAACAATCTGTTTTATTTTAGGTTAGATAAAGGAGATGGCGGCGCTATCGACATGAATTAGTACGGTATAGGCGACTGTCCCCCCCTGAAAATGACAATGAATGACAATACAATGACATTTGGAACAGCTGACTTTGATGTGACAGTTACAGCTGACTTCTTTAGGGCTGCTGCTGTTTGAGCACAGGCTTGAACAAGTTCTCTTTATAGTTTGTAAGAAGAAAAATACAAATCATCAATGATGCTTATACAAGTTTTGTTTTAAATCACTTTTTTACATAATCAATGTGACTATCTGAACTATTATATTTATTTTCGTCTTTTTAACGTGCCTAAAGATGTGGAATAGAGCAGTAAAACTATCCTTAAAACTTTTCCCTTTTTCTGCTCAAAATTTGTTTTCAATGCTCGAATCGAGGCCTTTCCTTGCCTACCTTTCCCTGCCCAGGTCCTACTTGGCAGGTTTACTTCTGTCAAATGAGGTTCTGAATGGGCCAGCTGGGTCGGATCCACCGCAACTAAGTTCATCTCACAACCCAACCAACAACTAACCAATATACAAATAAATTAGTTACCCGTTGTTGCTCACGATGCACCAGGCCCAGGCGTTACCCTTCCCCAACTCATGAGGCCTAAACTCCTCGGATAGAAGGGAGTTGCAACGTCACAACGTCCCGTCGGAGAGGTTTCCGACATCGCACACATTCCTCTGCTGTCTGAATCTAAGTAATAGGTAGTTATTCGTCGAATAAGTTAGGTTGCAATCTACTTGTACAAAAGATTGGAGTAATGACCTGGCTGGTGACAATTAATAAGGGGCCCTCCATTAATCACGTGATGGTTTAGCAACTGTTTAACTCCTCCTTCCCCCCTGATGATACGCGGTGAGGGTTAAGAGTAACTCCCCCCTACCCAAAATCCCGTGTATTTTTTTTAGTACAAATATCTTTAAAAAAAAATATTATCTTGTACCGCTGGGACGCTGGGCCGGTGCGTTCAACACGAAAAAAATAAATACACGTGATTGTTCTCACTACACCCCCCTCCCCCTTGTGATGTTTCGTGATTTTTTGATTAATGGACGGCTCCTAACCGGTAGACGGGCCCCTATCAACATTTAGTGGGAAAATTAAAAATTAGCCGTTCTAAATAGTAACTAGCCTACACACCTACTTTGATCATATGGGAAGAGCATGCAAAGCACTAGTTTATTAGTTGTTTATCAAACCATATACGTCCCATGATATTATTCCATAATGTGCTGACGTCACGGCGTGCATGGTGTGAGAGGTCAATATATAGAGACTATCTTGCCTCTTGACTACTTAATTGTAAACATACCGACTTTATGTAGGTACGAGTATAGAAAGTAAAGCGCAAAATATTTTGCGACTAGAGGTTCAGTGAAGGTATTTAATTGATCGTTTTTTTTTTAATCTTTTGGTTCAAGGAAACTGAATCCCGTACCCATATGGAACCTTTGTGCTACTATTGCCATGTTGACATCCCATACATTTGCCAAAGAAATCATTGCGAAATTGATTATGAAAAGGTTCCACCCTGGTACATGATTCAGTTTTCTCTTTAAAAAAATACCTAGTCAATAAATCAACCTACAAATTTAGAATAACAGCTGTATTTAGCAGCTAACATACATAACGTCTTAATATGTAGGTACCTACCTAGTATGTAATAAATTACTTCAGCAAATATAAAAAAAACACTATCTTTTCACAAGCGAATCTTGAATACGCAGTGTTTTTCTTGATTTCCGTTAATTTAGACGTCTGTTCACTGTGCTTGCATAGACGTAGGTACTCGGCTCAGTTTATTAATAGAAAAAAATTATGCCTATGAGCCGAAAAAAATATTTTTTATATCCCGTGCGAAATTTTGTCATCCACCTGGAAATGAATCGCTACGACTAAACATGAAGCCAATGGTGCTGGCACGGGCTGGCTGTCAGATTCTAAGTAGGTATGGTTTTGCAGTAAACATTGATTGTTTTTAAGACAAGTACGCTCTTAACACGCTGCAGTAATGAATTGTAAAAACACTAAAAAGAATATTCACTGCAAATTTTATAGATCCTAAAAGTATGGTGGAAACAAACAAGAACAACGAAATAAGTGGATAATTGCCGTAAGAAGAAATTCATGGGTGATGGCACGAAACCTGCAAGGAGAGGTATTGCTAACTGAAAACAACAATATCAATGTTATTGCCAATACTACCGTCGTCCAGAATTGTCTAATATAGGTAATATAATACGAATATCATGAGATTCTATTGAATTATTGCGATGTTTACCTACTTACTCTCGCTTGACAGTTGTGACAACATTATGCACTAATACCTGCATTGCCACCGCTATGTGGCACTGTCGTCGTGCGTGCACGGTCCCTACCTATAATTAATAAAAAAAAAACGAAGGTCTATAATTTTTTATGACCAACGGGACCCTAATAAGCCAGCTATACCGATAACAAGTGGTTTGCGAATCGATCTGCTTGAAACTAGTTCTCGGACAAATAAATTGTGATGATAAAGGGATTTTCGGGGTCAAGAAAATAGAATAACTGGCTAGACCCAGTTTAAAGTGGACTCGGCACACTGGGGGTACTAATGTACCTGCATATTGCCTTATTTAGGGTTAAGGAATTAAGTAGGTAAGTATCTTAATCATTTTAATTGAGTAGTTATCTAATTGTGATGTAATTATTACGACGGTTGACCATATGTCATGATTGTGCAGAAAAGGGTATAATTGCGTCACGAGGAGTTCATTATAGTGAATTTATAAGTCTCGTAGGTTAGGTTAGACTAGTTTCTTTAAAAAAAATCGCGCATTATAATGTTTTACTCATATCTCTGAGTATTCTCCAATGTTATCCATTTTAGTTCCCTACTGCAGAACCGGTCCTTAATCGAAATCATTTATGGAGATTCCCACGGAATTATACCTATATTACCTATACCTATTTATGAAGCCAAATAAGTAGTCAATCAATTTTTAAACAAGTTCCTATAAAATTAATATGTCGCTATAAAGTCGAACTTTCAAGTTGCCAACACATTTATTGGCATTATTTTTTTATGACATGCAAACGATTGTCAAAATGTCAACTTTAGGGTACGTAGACCACATATTTGGCTGCTGGTACTACATTAAATTTATGACATACTTTGTGTAAACAAATACCTACGACTCTATTTCAATGTCTCAATAACTAGATCCACCTATTTAAATAAGACTAATAAAACCTACCTATTGTGCTGATTTTATTTCGTAGTAATTAGGTAGATTAGGTACTTTGGTGCATTGGCTACTTGACTGATACATCTACAATAATTGAAAATTATATGTATGAAGAAAGTGTACAAAACTAAGTACTACGAGTACCTACTTAATCGATATTACAAACATTTTAAACATGAAACGTGATGAAACTACCGCAATACAATGGGATAACAGTAAGTAGGGGTAGACGAAGTTCTTGAGTGGAGACCACGGATCGGCAAACTTAGCGTAGGACGTCCTCAGACTCGGTGGAGCGATGATCTTCGCAGGGCGGCTGGCAAGAGCTGGATGAGTGTGGCCGAAGATCGTGCTCAGTGGCGTGCCATGGGTGGGAGAGGCCTATGTCCAGCAGTGGACGAACATAGGCGGATGATGATGAAGGGTTACTTGTTGTTTATTGTTTATTCTGTGGTCACAGCCTACAGTCAGTCATAGCCATACATGGCACCAGGTGATACTGTACTAGCTACGCGTTTCTACTTATTGTCTGTGTTTTTACTTTTCTCGCAATACCGTAAACGGGGTATTGCGGGGGAAGTAGGGATGCGAATCGAGAATTTCCTTTTTCAGTAGCTACATTAATTGTCGGGCTTCGGTTGGTCTAAAAGTAATTTGATTAAATTTTTAGACATATTTTTTCTTCTTTTGGCAACACTACGTTGCCAAATCATACAATTTAAAAACACAAATTCACTGTCAAAGTTTATGCTCGAAAGCGGCGAATTTTTGTCTGAATTTAACTTCGTTTTTGAAATTTGCCGAAGTAAGTGTTCATCAACCTTTCGGATATCGTTTATATACTTACGAGGCTTATTGAAAACAGAAAAACATAAGTTATATTTTCCTTATTCATAATGGTTTTAACTTAGAAAACGATTCAACGGCATTTGAGGATTTTCATGGGGTGAGTAGGCATGTCTTGAGGGGTGAGGGTGAGTTGGGACGACAACGGGGACAGTTGAGTCATGAATGGGGAGAGTTGGTGTTACGAACGGGGTGTACCGGGATGATAGAGTGGCAAATTGGTGTTTGTAGTTTAGGGTTGTCAATTTACATGAGTAGTCAAAAGTGGCATATGATAAATAGTCAATATTATTTTAAAAAATATAAAGTATCGGAGGAGTTGAAGAAATTGAATGTTAAATAAACATGTTATATTATAACTAGCGTTAAATTTGGAGTGACATACATTTAGGTACATTCTGCGATCCTTTTTTCGTTTTTTGATTGATTTTTCGGAGGACTACAAGGAAATACAGACAGACGTTGTTTTAGACAAATGGTGCATTTTTTTCACTTTACTAATTCCACATAGACCAAATTAATAATAAGAAAATGATCTAAAAACTATACGTCATAAAAATAAAGGTCAAAACTTACAGAAAACATTAAATTGTTTTATGTAGGAGCATAAATAAAACATAATTTTGCTTCATAAATAAAGTATTCTCTTGATAAGTCAAGCTATTGTTATAATCCGAAAGTGTCAACCCTAGCAATTTTCCCATCACACCCCATTGCTATCCCTTCTAACCCCAACTACGGGGTGAGATGGGATTGCCTACTTTTATGTGTTTATCGTTGAAACTATGAAATGAAACCTATTTCATCAACATAACAGGTGACACCGGCTCCTAGGCTAGGTCTATTATAAAGTATCTATGTACTCTGAACACATGAAAATATATCTCGCACTTTCAGAACTACATATACCTACTGACTCAATTCGAAATATTTTTTTCATCACACTTGCTCGTAAACTGTGTCGTAACATGCAGGCTACCTTGGCTGCAACCCCCCAAATAAAATCTTCGACCTTATGTGCGTGTCATGAAACCCGTGGTCGGTAAATGAGTCATTGCGCGTACAAATTTTCTTTTCATGAAGCCCAAGGTCGGTAAATGAGTCAATGTGCGTACTGGTACTGCATGGCGCGCTGCTGCTGCACGTGCATGGCGCTGCTGCAGGCCCACCCGCACACGCACGTCAGGCGCATGCTGCGGGAGGGGGAGGGCGGAGCGGGCCAAGACCGCAGCCTAAGGCATCGCCAATATTTGAAAGAATTATATTTTTTCTTTTACAAATATACAATTTTACTCGCAAATGTGATGAAAAACATTGTAGGTATGTCGCACGAGCGGTACTAGAATTACGAACATCGACCCATTGAAGCCCTCAGTCATTGCTTATTTACCGCCCTTAAGACACAATGTACTAAATTTCAATATATAATAAACTCTGTGTTAAAACCACCAGATATAGTTTAAAAATGACATTATTTCGAGTTGTGGCAGTACAATAATTCTAAAGATGCAATCTGTGTTGACAGATACCCCAACACTTTAAAATAGCTTTCCAATTACTCAATCGTTCAAAGTGTCAAGAGAGCAGAACCGGTTTGATCCGGATTGTCTTATTGATGTGATCTTCTCTTGTTTATACAGTTGACCCGAGATAATTTGCGAATGTACCTACGTGCGCGTGGCTACCGAACCGAGTAACTTTATCAGCTGTTTACTGTAAGTATGTTGAATTATAATACAAAATGTTTCAGTCATCGTTACATTTCTAAGCCGCAGTGGACCTCTAAAACTGTTAGGTACGCGATTGCGATCGTGGATAATAAAAAAGTTTATAATGTTTTGGAAAAGATTTGGGCTTAGATAGCGTGAGCTACGCATACATATAATAAAGCTGGAGCTGGTTTAGTGCTCACCGTAGGATTTTGGTGACTCCTGTTATACCTACATGTTGCATCGGACATGGCATCTTAGGGCTACCCGTTGGAAAGTACATAGGTACCTGACCCTAAATATTTTTTCACAGGATGTGTACTATAATTGTGGACTGCAGGGCGGCACTGAATTCCGTACATACGACGACGCCAGAACTGTAAGTTTCTGATCTGACAGTTCACGCAAGTCGGTCACGTTATTAATTTCCCTAATTTCACCTTACGTTATTTATCATAAATGTATCAAAATACGAACAACGCGCATCTTTTTCCCACACAATGTAACGCATCATTGCTATTTGTGAATGTCTCAAAACATCATTGTTTCTTCAGAACACACAATCACATTCTACTGATCAATACACCTCAGTCACTGCCGCATTCTCTACCTAGATCAGACGCAAATCAGGATAAGCTTGGATGGTCAATACCCGAAGATGGCGCGTGTGTGGTTTGTGTGTCTCCTCGTCGTTACTGTTACCGAGGTACCATGCACTATTACTGCCATTTTAATAACCATAGTTGCTGCTTCTTTATGCACCAACTTTTAACTGTCAGAAAAATGTGGTAAACAACATTGTTTAGAGTAGCACAAAGTTAAGAAGAACGTATTGTTTGTAAGGATTTCCAATTGGAAATCACACCAATTGGAATTCAGTTGATCTTGGGGTGCCGCGAAAATTATCCATACAAATGTATGATTAAATTTCGTGTCACAATGGAAAAAGTTAATGGAAATGAAAACTACGTGCTAACGCAGCTTTAACGCTGTGCAACTTTTTGGTCTTCACCCATACTTAAGTCTACAACGGCTTTTTTCCCTTTAGACCTAATGACGTTCCGATCTTTTCAGTTGACCATCGCCCGCCACTCATACAATGACGTGCCGTTCTCGCGTTCGTTGGGACTGTCTCTCGAGTCTTTCGGCAAGACGCTCCTGGACGCAGCCCTCAACCAGGAGTACCTCGGCACTTACCAGGAGATGATCCGAGCAAGCAGGGAGTCTTTCGAAGGGACCCCAGTGCGTGACGTGCGGAGACTGAGGTCTGGGAAGCATTTGGATGTGATTAATGATGGTAGGTGATACATTAAATCTATCTTCTATTAAACGTATATAATAGTATATAAGAGTAGTGCATCGACATCTACTTGTCGATGGAGTAATGTCACTTATTTAATGACTGACAGACAACTTACAGGCTTATAGCTATGGGTACTAGGCAACCGATAAACATACTTATACAGCATGGAACCTAACGATGATCTTTTACTTAAACAGGTGATAGTGTTGCTTAAACTGAACAACTTTCTCCAGGAATATAGGTCGAAAAACGAAAAAAAAATCAGACTCCCATACAAATGTATTGGTACGCTGACCGAATTACTATGAAAAGGCGAAAAAAAAGAAACGTTTTTCTACCTATGTTCCTTGGAGAAAGTTGTTCAGCTTAAACAACACTATCACCTGTAGGTATAAGTAAAGGATCATCGTTAGGTTCCACCCTGTATAGCTATACTGAACAACTTTCTCCAAGGAACATAGGTCGAAAAACGATTTTTTTTCGCCTTTTCATAGTAAGTCGGTCAGCTAACCAATACATTTTGTATGGGAATCTGATTTTTTTTTTCGTTTTTCGACCTACGTTCCTTGGAGAAAGTTGTTCAGTTTAAGCAACACTATCACCTGTTTATGTAAAAGATCATCGTTAGGTGCCATGCTGTATAAGTAGGTATGTTTATCGGTTGCCTAGTCATATACAAGCTTTGCTTAGTTTGGGACTGGTCAGTTGGTGTCAGAGTACCATGATGATATTTATTTATTTATTTTATTATTAATGACATAAGATTAAAGATGTCAACTATTGGGACAGTGATGAGTACTCGTATGTTTACCTTACTATTAATACTAAAAATACTACAGTTTTAAGTACATTTATTTTGAAAACATTTTAGTTGTTATTGCTTTATTATTTTTTAATCTTTTTCTTTATCGTAGTCGTTGGTTGAGGGGTCGTAGGCAACTAGATAGATAGATAGACTTTTATTCTTCAAAACAAGGACATGGCTTACTAACTAGACTAATAAAACTAACAATACAGCACTTAAAACTATGCCCGAACAAGGTACTTACGATAGGTAGGTACTTAATATACTAAATACCTACATTAAATGAAACATAAAAAACCGGCCAAAAGCGTGTCGGACACGCACGAAATAGGGTTCCGTAGCCATTACGAAAAAATTAAGTAATATTTATACATTCATAGTTTAAGTTATATTTTATATACATATTCCAAGTTTAGGTATATTTTATACTTTAGGCTGCTATTTTATTTAACCGTTAACCGTTATAGTTTTCCTTGTAAGTTTGATATAGGTACTTACTACCAGTTACGCTCGATTTTAATGTAAATTTGCATTTTAAAGTTGAATATTTTGCAAATAAATCACTGAATCTAAAAATCGTTTCAGCAATCTCCTAATGGTTTTAAAGGACCTATCCAACGATACCCCACACTACTTATAGATTGGATGAGAAAAAAAAAACACCCCCACTACGTCTATGGGAGGTACTCTGACATTTTTTTTATTATACCTTGTCGGCATAATTTACATATATATATATAATATATATATATATATATATATATTCGTACAAAATTACAGCTTTCTAGCATTGATAGTCCCTGAGCAAAGCCGCGGACGGACAGACAGACAGACAGACATGGCGAAACTATAAGGGTTCCATTTTTGCCATTTTGGCTACGGAACCCTAAAAAATACATAGAAGACACTTGAAAGTAAATTAATATTGCAGAATATACCTACCTATTAAGATAGTACATACTTAGTTAATTTGTCCTTAGAAGCAAAGGGCGTTTATATATCTGCTGAGCTGGCAACGTTGCATTTTTGTTAGTTTTTCTCGATTATTCCATAAAAATTGAATGAAAATTAAAAATATTTTCTGATAGAACACCTCTTAATATACATATAAGTTAATGTGTATATACTCCAATAATTATTCGTGATAGACTTTTATACTCCTTAAAACGAATTAATGTTTATGACCGGTTTTTAAAGAAAATAAAAGTCTATAAGGAATAATTATTGGAGTAGACACATTAACGTATATATTAAGAAGTGTTCTATCAGACAACATTATTAATTTTCATTCAATTTTTTGGAATAGTCGAGAAAAACTAACAAAAATGCAACGTTGCCAGCTCAGCAGGTATAAACGCTCTTAACACGAAGTGAAAAAAATTTTTTTTCAGAAAGTGTCCAAGAGCGTCGTCACAGCGGGCACAAGATCCGGTCGGCAGCCGGGTCGCGGCGCGCGCGCTCGCAGGCCGTACGCCGCGACAAGCTCAACAACCAAAGCCTGCGCAGCCACCAGGCGCACACGCGCCAATCCGGCCAGCGCAACGACTGAACCCTGACCAATAAACGCTGATCGCTTAGCGTGTGGTTTTTTTTAATTAATTTTAGTTCCCAGCAATCATATCTCAGTTCATCATCATGTTTGAGAGGCCATAGATAAGGTAAACCACTAGGCCACCACGGCTTCTCAAACCACAGGCCACAACGGCTTCCGAATTCAAAGTTGTAGATATTTTTTTAATTTATTAATTAAAAATACTCATTAAAGTTGAGCGGCCACTGGATCGGAAACGAAACGTACGCACCGTACGAACCTGACTGAGGGGTCTGTTGCTTTGTATAGACTTCTGAATGGCGCAGAAAGGCCGATCCAATGCACTCAGTAGCAGTCCATAGAAATCTATACAAAGCAACAAATCTGTCCGCTTCGTAGGTACGGCGCGATTCCGATGCAGTGGACGCTAGCTTAAATTTACTTTTTCAATAAAGATGTATCTCCGAGACACTAGCGCTATCTGGTAGTAGACCTACCACCTCGCCGGAAACATTATGCCGTCATACTATTTTATTAAAATCGGCTTCTCTCTAATTTCCTACCATCACAGAATTTTAAACTGCCGAGTAATACCACGGCTTAATATGGTAAAATTCTGATTGGTTAACAGAAAATAGTACCTACCAGCTCAGTTCAGGTATAAGTAAGTCCATATTCACAGTGAAATAAACTAGAGTTTAGAAAACATCACTCGTGCCGTCATTCAAAAGTTCTTGCCAAATGCTAAAAAATCCGCACATACTTCTACTTAGTCAAATACTTTAAGTTGGGGACGTGCAGTCGGATTTTTAGAAGGTGAGCGTCTGGCACTGCCTGAGCCCTCCCTTCCCAGTCTTCTATAATGGATTTTTCATCACACTTGTTCGTAAACAGTGTCGTAACATGCAGGCTACCTTGCTTGCAACCCCCCAAATAAAACCCTCGACCTTAATGTGCTTGTCATGAAACCCGTGGTCGGTAGGTAAATGAGTTATTGCCCGTACTAATTTTCTTGTCATGAAGCCCAAGGTCGGTAAATGAGTTTTCTTTCAACTATGCTTTAATTTAATCATAACCGCACTAAATACTCAGCACAAAGCGGGACTTTTCTGCTCTAGAGCAGAAAAAATGTACGAAAATCCTTTATTGCATTGTTTTAGTTTTTTTTAACTGCACCGCCAAAGAGGTAAAACAAGTATTTTTGCTATAAAATTAGCCTGCATAGTGTAAAATAATCTATGTTAGGTTGCTCAACCTGACGGTCTTATGAAATTTGACAGATTGCGTACAAAAAATTGTTGCTACCAATCCTACCATAAACAGTAAGTAGCCGTTTATTTAAAAAAAAACTGTGTGTTTGGTTGGCCAACCTAGCGCCCATCCGAAATTTGTCAGATCGCGGGTAAAAATATCTGCTACTGGCTACTAACTCTGCCAAAAAAAGTAAAAATAAAAAAAAAAAAAATTGGCGGGAACCTGGTGAATTTTCCGTCTGTGGAAAATTTTTGAGAGTGCGAATGTAAATTACAAAAAAGGAATCATCGAATGGTAGTGACATTTCTTTCTTATTAATTGTTTAGCATGAGTTTTTTTTCGTCTACTATTCCTGTAATAGTTGAAAGAAAAGCAGATTATACACCTCGCATTAAGTAATTTATATTGCCCTCGTGCTTTTTAAAGCCCTCGCTGACGCTTGGGCTCCAAATCGGCACTCGGTGCAATAATAAATAACTTTCTGCTTGGTGCAACAATCTACTATTGTTACTGCATGGCGTGCTGCTCGCTCGTCTGGCGTGCGGGAGGGCGGCTCAGAGCTGGCGCTGCCAAGGGCGTAGTCAGCGGTATCGGCAATTTTTGAAAAAAATATTAGTTCCTTTTTATTTTACAAATACAATTTTACTCGCAAATTGTATGAAAAAATTGTGTCGCTCGTGCGGTACTAGAATTACGAACATCGACTCATTAGTCTCCCTCAGTCTTCGACTTCGGGCTTCTAATAGACTCTCGTTCGTAATTCCTTATTTACCGCCCTTAAGACACAATGTACTATTACCCAACTGCATGCCCCGGATCCGCTAGCACCTCATAAGATTTAAAAACTTAAAACAATTAAACAATACGAAGGCCTTGGCCCTTACGAAGACTCAACCTAAAATAAGCCTACTCCATACTCGAGGCAACGTTGCTCTTAAATATTTAGTGCAGGCGTTAAAGTAGGGTAAGTACATAAGTAGTAGTTATACAAATAAAGTCCAATAAAGCCGTTTATGGGATTTCGATTAAACAATAATATCATCGGCGAGAGCACTAATTCCGTTATGTGCATTTTTTATGTTTAAAATGAATACGGTATTTGACTATTTTGTATATGTTTTATAAATTAAAAACTACACAATGCCTGTTATCGAATAGAAAATCAATTCTAAGCTACCTTTACAAATAACAAAAGTTATAAAGGTTTGAAATTCAGGATTAGACAGAGAAAGACATACTGGCATGTGATGTCACACGCCAGTACCGCCATACTTGCTGCATAGAGAAAAGCGTTTGAGAAAGAGACAGGTATTATAGATTTTTAAAAATCACTATAAATCCAATTTTCAACCGATTTAAAATTTCTCTTCGTTAAACACTACCTGTTATCTATATTTTCATAAAATATTAAGATATGGCAAAATCAGGAGTTGTCAAATACCATATTCACGTCATGTACAAAAATCAGTATACTTACGCACATATTTTTTTTATTTGGATCAGGGTTTTTAATTAAAGCTAATTATTTATTTAATTATAAATCACTTTTTAAAGGTATTTATCTTGAAAAGTCGCTAAAATAAACATACAATCTCATAAGTTGATACCTACCTTTATAATTTCCTACAAAATAACAATACTAAAATGATCGGCAGGAATGCTAAAAAGATTTAGCAGGCGTTGATTATCTGTACAATTTTAATTATCAATATAGCAGTAATAGAGCCTACCTATGTTTATTATTTCCATTAGTGATTGATTTACCAATATTGGTAAGTATTGCAGGTTATCCATGTAATCTAGTAAACAATTTTTTCAACAAAGAAATTTACCGATAAAGACGAGCATTGTCTACCTTATTGTATCAAATTACTTAGGTACAAAAGGTACACAGACTTCGATTGGTCTTATTAGATCTATGGTTTGTGCGTAAGGTACTAGGGCAGAGGACACGTAACGTAGGTATATATAGCTCGTTTTGTACTTTGACTGTCTTTGTCAGAGCTGCTAATATATACAACTACTTAGTACATATTTATATTAAACAGTCTATTAGAGTATTTAATTTAGAAGTTACGAGTAAGATGTAAAGTAAAGATCATAAATCGTTAAATGCGGCCTTTGGAAATGAATTGAGTTGATTAGGTGTAGGTGATTAGGTAGTTACTCGTAAGTAAAACTGTTTGATTCATTATTAAACCCAATAACACGATAGTAACCGATAATGATTATTCAAACAATGCGACGTGATATTGTAGTAAGATTACGTGACGTCATTTTGGGAATAATTGGAATCGGGATGAAATGAAAATTGTACAGTCAGGAGCGTTGGTTTTCATAAAACTTATCGCACGTAATAAAACAATGCTAAATTGCGCAGACTTTCCTCTATTTGAGAAAAAACCCCGGAACAAAGGGATTAGAGTAAACATCGTATCATTTCGGTAACAAGATATCAAGACTGATAACGTATTATTTTTAGTGGGTTGACATTAACAGTGATAAATTGAAAATGAACTTTATCCGCATTATGTCTAAGAGTTGTTATTGATTGTGCGCTAATATAAATCTATGTTGCAATAGAGGCACACATCGGATGCTGAGATTTTAAAAATGTTATCAATTAATTTTTGAATTTTTTCTCACTCACACTTTGCGTAATAATGAAGGAAATGTTGAGGAACAAACGTCGGGATTAAGAATAAGCACCAAAACATTAATTTGCATAGATTTAATAGTAAGTAGATTATGATAGATAGTGAGCGACATTGGATAGAGATATGCTTTATCAGTTCACTTGAATCATAAAACCCGTCTCCGGGCGAACTTTGAAAGGAGAATAAAGAAAAATAATGTAAAATATTTAGAAAACCTAATCAAAAATAATATTGAGTAGGTACTTAATATTTTAAACTTTATTCCATGTTAACTTAACCGACTAACCGACCAGAAATCACCACTGATTGGGTTCCACGCGACGGTCACCGGAGCAGAGGTAGGCCTAAAAGGAGGTGGCGGGACGTTTTGGGGAGGTTCCAGCCGGACTGGCAATATTTTGCCGAAGCCAGACCAGTGGAAGGAGAAAGGGGAGACATTTGCCCAGCAGTGGGACACCATATAGGCTATTAAAAAAAAACTTAACCGACTAGTGTCTGCAATAAAATATATAAATGAGTTAAACCAATTTATCATTCTGTAATGAATTCCGACCGACTACCTATGTAGGTTAGGTACCTACATTTAGCCCTATACCTAAGTTGCAGGGATGCCCCGCAGAGAGTTATGACCTCAGTGCGGACAATGTTTGTTTCCAATGCCTTAAACGGTTTATTCTTCTTCACATCACTGTGGTACGAGACATTATATAAGTAGGTATTTGTAAAGAATACCGAACGCCAACTTTCGAACTTTTTATTTTTTTGTAATGTGTC
This sequence comes from Choristoneura fumiferana, assembly GCF_025370935.1. Classification (NCBI taxonomy): domain Eukaryota; kingdom Metazoa; phylum Arthropoda; class Insecta; order Lepidoptera; family Tortricidae; genus Choristoneura; species Choristoneura fumiferana. Next base: position 10,737,203 of record NC_133480.1, read on the forward strand.
GCTCTAAATGCTTGCACATTTAGCCAACACATTGAAACTTGAAAACTATTTTTAAACTAATTGGACTATGCATAATAAAATAAGTTCATCCTTAATATAATTAAATATATTCATTTTCGTTATCATTAATCGTGTTTCACGAAATTAAATAGTTTTTTTTTTATAATTTGGCACAGTCTGTAACAATCACTAAAAACGTCGATAATCCTCTATTCACAAACGCTGTGATTGACTGTTAGGGGTATCCAGAGTAAATTAAAAGTCTGTTTTATCTAGAGATTAATAAGGAGCTTTAGTCCCGATAGGCAGAGATTAAAATAGATTAGTTTCTTGCGGCGCATTCTTCTTGGCAATGATGGTATTTCCGAAAGCGCTGGTAGTTTAAAAAATGACGTGTAAAAGTGCCCATTGCGGCCTATTTACTGAATAAATCATTTGAATTTTGAATTTGAATTTGAAAATAAAAATTTGTGAGCATGAGAAGTGAAAATAAATAAATATTGTTTGACTCTGTTTTCTTTGTTTTCGAGTGTTTGAAATTTACAGCCATGACTATTCCAGTGGTGAATAATGGACGGCGGCGATATTATTAGATGTGGGAATGATATTTCTCGCGCTTCATTTGCAACACCGTAACCGTGTCGTATCGTGTGCAACACTGGAAACCAACCTTATCACCAAACTAGTACATATAAAGCGGAACGTTTACATATAACAGACACTTTAACGCAAATTTGCGTAGAAATTTACGTATTTTCCTGTAAACCTACTCAGAATTTAGTATTAAAGTATATTCAGTTTTATATAACAAGACGATGTGTCGATTCGTTTGCTTGATTTTGGCCTGTCTGCTGCAACTATCTTTGCAGGTCTGTATTTATTTTTTGTAATGTCGTACAGAATTTGTATATTATATTTTGTATTTTGTAAATTTGTATATATATATATTTGTATATTATTTGTCGTACAGAAGAAACCATAATACGAGTAGGTAATAAGCTCAAGACACAACAAAACATCTTGGATAAACATCGACTTCATAAATATAAACGCAAGACGCTTTTGACCTTCGGACTACCAAATACCTATTCGAAGAAAAAGTCAGCCAAAACACGCGAGTAATTACACATGTCTCATAGTATGGCGTTACGAGTGAACGAGATAGAGGATCTAGGGCGCATCGATTCTGCTGAGAATAAGAAGCACCCCAGTAATATTCTGCCGCCCGGTCAGTTCAGTATGCTTTTGTTTGTGAATAGAACTTATCGTAAACTGCTCGATCTTAAACATAGTAATATTTTACTATGATCTCTCAAATGTGTTTTAATACCTTAAGACAATAAGTGTTAAGTTTCTTAAAAATATAGAAAATGTCAAAGAGAATTTTGTCGATATGGTGTCTTCTTGGTCTAGCAGTATTCTCCGACCAGGCAAGTGTTTAAGGTCAACGGCTTCTTTGTCATACAATTTGCTTACATTTGTTTACGTACCTTTTGTTTAGTTATTTTGTTGTGTTCATGTACTTCGACAGTGCCTAATTCTTGTAGTTTACATAATTGCTGACAGTGTGTTAATGAGGCAGGACACCCAAGTTTGAGTTTGATACGTACATTTGTTATAATTTATTAAAAAAAAGGTTCTTTTACTTCGACTCTTTTTGGTTCGACGACCGGATGGCCAAGTAGTTAAAGAACCTGACTACGAAAGCTTGAGGTCCCGGGTTCGTTTCCCGGCTAGGGCAGATATTTTTATGAATAATGCGAATGTTTGTCCTCGGGTCTTGGATGTTTAATAATATGTATTTAAGTATGTATTTATCTATATAAGTATGTTTATCCGTTGCGTAGTATCCATAGTAGGTACAAGCTTTGCTAAGTTTGGGACTAGGTCAATTGGTGTCAAGTGTCCCATGATATTTATTTATTTTGTTTATTTATTTATCTACTGGCATATTATCTAAGGATTCAACAACTTTGCACAAAGTAATAACTCAACCTGATGTAGAATGTACTGGACTTTGATCTTACATTCAAGTAAAAGACACCATCGATCTCGAACCGGTAGCTAAATATGCACTCAACAAGCGCGTGCCTTCGAGTCAGTCACCGCATAGGTATATGCCGCTCTCACTCGACGATCAGGATCACATTTAGAGTCGGTGATAAACAGGAACATACTTATTGTCGTCTGATTTGTCGCAATATGGCGGTATACCGAAAAAATCCGGCCAAGAGCGTGTCGGACACGCCCGAAATAGGGTTCCGTAGCCATTACGAAAAAATTAAGTCATATTTTTCTAAGGATTTCGTATTTTATACGGAATCTTCCAAGTTTAGGTAATTACTCTGCTAATAATTGTACTAATTCTCAAGAAAACTTAACCGTTATAGTTTTCCTTGTAAGTTTGATATACTAACTGCCATCCTGAATTTTTTCAATTTTTTCCACCGGTGGTTTAGATTTTAGAGGGGGGGGGGGACGCTCCATTTTAATGATAATAACAAATTACTGAATCTAAAACTCGTTTTACTCGTATCAACCCCTAATGGTTTTAAAAGACCTATCCAACGATCCCCACACTAAGGTTGGATGAGAAAAAAAAACACCCCCCACGTTACGTGTATGGGAGGTACCCTAAAAAATTTTTTTTTAACCCTTATAGTTTTGCCATGTCTGTCTGTATGTCTGTCCGTCCGCGGCTTTGCTCAGGGACTATCAATGCTAGAAAGCTGTAATTTTACACGAATATAAATGTAAAACTGCTTTGGTTTATGTATCATCTAAGTTATATTTATATTCAAAGTCAAAGTCAAAATATCTTTATTCAATTTAGGCTATAACAAGCACTTATGAATGTCAAAAAAAATGTACCACCGGTTCGGAAAAACCTCTGTTGAGAAGAATCCTGCAAGAAACTCAATGAGGTATTTTTTTTAAACAGATTTACAATATTATTAAATGATTATCCATACATCACAAGGATTTAACACAACTTTATTTTTAACACAGTAGTTTCGCTATTTGAAGGGATCGCTAATGCAGATCGGAATTATTTCCAAATATCCCTGTCCATGATACCTATAATCATTAACTTTATAATACGCCTTGTATATTAATGTCTTCTTGACAATAGATCTGAATTTTGGTATCCGTTTCGTTTGTAATATTTATTGGAATTTTATTATAAAAACGTATGCAATTTCCCAGAAACGACTTTGAGCTTCCCTGTGTTTCTAGTAGCCTTTGGCTTATCGACGTTAGTGGGAAAATCACATATGTTCTTCCTAACATACATGATTATTTCAAAAATATAAAGCGACAGCAGGGTTAGGATACCTGTTTCCTTAAAAAACCGGCCAAGAGCAAAATAGGGTTCCGTAGCCATTACGAAAAAATGTAGTAATATTTTTCTAAGGATTTCGTATTTTATACGGAATCTTCCAAGTTTAGGTATATTTTATAACTTAGGCTGCTATTTAAGAGTACAACTGAAAGAAAGAGAAGAGAGTGTAAGAGTAGAACTACTAATAATTCTCAAGCAAACTTAGCCGTCATAGTTTTCCTTGAAAGTTTGATATACTTACTAACATTCTGAATTTTTTCAAATTTTTCCACCCTCCGGTTCAGATTTTAGAGGGGGGGGGGACGCTCGATTTTAATGAAAATTTGCACTTTAAAGTTGAATATTTCGCAAAAAAATAATGAATCGAAAAATCCTCTCAGCAAACCCCTAATGGTTTTAAAAGACTTATCCAACGATACCACACACTATACTGTTGGATGAGAAAAAAAAACACCCCCATTTTAAGTCTATGGGAGGTACCCTAAAAAGTTTTTTTTTAATTTTTTATTGTACCATTTTGTCGGCATAGTTTACATATATATCCGTACAAAGTTACAGCTTTCTAGCATTGATAGTCCCTGAGCAAAGCCGCGGACGGATGGACAGACAGACTGACAGACAGACAGACAGACATGGCAAAACTATAAGGGTTCCGTTTTTGCCATTTTGGCTCCGGAACCCTAAAAAAGATCTGAAAGATTCTCTTTTGTAAGATAAAAATTGACTCAATGCCTGCAGCAGATCCCCATAAAATAATGCCGTAGGTACGAAATAATGGTATTAAAGTAAGCAAAATACACCAACCCAGCCGTCGGCACATCGGTTAGCTGCCGTATTTTCCAAACTGCAAAAGCAGCAGAGCTCAATCTACCCGCGATTGCTGTGACGTGAGGTCCCCACTGTAGTTTAGAATCGAGCGTTATTCCTAAAAATACTGTTGATTTTACAAATTCAATAAAAAAAAGTTTGTCCATTTAACTTTATATCAGATAAATTTAATACATTTGGTTTTCTTAGGATTTAGTAACAAATTATTGACAGCAAACCATGCGGATATCACGGACAGGGTTTCATTGGGTTCAATGAAGTCGGTGTCTTTTCTACTAACCTTGAACAGTAAAGAGGTGTCGTCAGCAAACATAACTATACCCAACTTTTGGCTTACCATATAAGTTAGGTCATTTACATAAATAAGATATAGGAATGGGGCCGGAATGGATCCTTGGGGCACTCCCATTTCGACCACAGATCCCGCCGATACCGTTCCGTTAATCGTTACCTTTTGCTTTCTTTGTGTGAGGTAATATTTAATGAGTTCTAAAGCGAGGCCACGAATGCCATAAAAATTAACTTACAAATTAAAGTATCATGATCCACACAGTCAAAAGGTTTGAAAGGTCGCAGAATACCCCTATAGCGTCATGTGATTCCTCCCAAGCTTGCAATATGAATTTAACTAAACAATGACCCGCGTCTGTAGTAGATCACCTTTTGTGAATCCGTACTGCTGTGGATGCATGATTTTATGGGTATTAAAATGCGAGATCATTTGCGTCAGCATTACTTTTTCGAATATTTTGCTAAACGCTTATAGGATGGACACCGGACGATAATCAGAGGGATTATCTTAATCACCTGATTTAAAAATAGGAACTACTTTACTATATTTCATCAATCTATATACTGACAATTATTTTTACACAAAATCGTAATTAAAAATTTTCGAGATTGATAGTGAAAAAAAGATATGGTCATGATACCAAATTTAGGACCCAAACTGCAACTGACTAACTACGACTTCTGCAGAAATAATATAAAAATCGTGAATACAGATTTTGAGTTTGATAGTGAAAATTCTCGTGTTAAGTAATTAATATTGATGGATTGCAGAGGTCGACGCCAGCGGACGACAGCTATGTAGCGGCTGCAGTGGAGTACCAGGTGTCAGCTGACGTGGAGCAGAACCTGCAAAACTATGTGCAGCTTATAAAGGAGGCGGCTGAGCAGGTGAGGCATTAGGACTTTTCGGGATTGATGATGAGCCTGAATACCAACTTATTTAAGCTAACTCCCCTCCATCTTAAATGCTGGGCTGCGGTCCCATAAATGTTGAAATAGATTTGGAAAGTATGATTAAGAAAGACTACGAGTAAATTATTGAGAATTAGACATTGATAGGTAATATGATGAGATGATTTTGATATACTTCCACATTTAATAGTGAGCGAAAAGTAAAGAAATACTTTTAAGTTATAAATAACAATATAGGCAACTACATAAAATCTTAAGGTTAATTCATATTGGTTATCGTTGTAGTGCCTTGGTGCACCTCTCACTTAGTAAGAGGGAGAGAGAGAGAGAGAGAGAGGGAGAGAAAAAAGACAGAAAGAGGGAGGGAGAGAGAGATTAATACATATTCGGTACCTTCACAGAAAAAAACATTGATGATATAATTAGAACCGTATTTAATAATGTTGTAATATTTCAGAATGCTGACATCATTGTATTTCCAGAGCTGACACTGACGAGAGGATCTCGCAGTGTAAACGTTCCAATGTACGACTTGCTAAAGACGCAGCCCATCCCAGCTCTTCTACCGTTAGCTTACGACGAGGTAAATCTTAATCTTTTTTAATTTAGCTTTGATCTTAACACAATTGTAAGTAGCTAAACGAAATAATGTCTTCATTGGTGTTAAGAAGCAACTTTAATGAGACTTTCATATCCGACGTTTCAGCTTTTAGTGGGCATATCGACAGCAGCAAGGAACCACCAGATATACGTGCTCATCAACGTGCAAGAGTTTATGGATTGCAACACGGTCCCTGAAGGCTCAGAAGAGTACTGTCCCGAAAAAAAGGAATATCTGTTCAACACCAACGTTATTTTTGATAGGAATGGGGCTGTTATTGACAGGTGTGAATAGGGCTATGCGGTATTGGGTTTGATGGCGATACCGGTATTATTTCGGTATTCAAATTTTGAAAACCGGTATCCCGGTATTTCGGTAAATTTTCGGTATTTTCCGTATTTTTCCCTTATTTTTCTTTCATTCTGTATAAATCTGTTTTTTTGTTGAAATATAACCAATATAAATGAAAAGCAAGATTTGATAAACTTCCCTTTTAATGAGCAAGTATTAAAATAAAAACTGAAGTTGTTAATTGTCAACTAATACTAATATGTGTTTCTCTAATTTTTCGGTGAAAATTGTTTCGCCGATTATTAGTTCCCAACCAAATTTTCGCATAATATGAAATATATGAATATATGAAAATATCCAGTTCAAGCTTGAAAGGTCTCTACTGATGAAATCTACGCTCCGCCCGGAACCTGCTCAGCTCCAAAACCCCGAGAGCTTTCAGCTCAAACTTCAAAACCGTTTCGAATGCCTGTGTGGCGACGTGGACGATTACAACGACGGGTTTGTGGAAGCTGTCCGTATGGTCGGGTCTAACTTCTTCAAAACCCGCCAAACTATAACCAATAGGCTCTCGCGCTCCGGCCTTAGGCTCATGGAGGTGAGGCGTGAGACGCTGCTACAGTCCTCTGGTGACGCTTGTCGGTATCGGCAGTTCAATAGGCAGGCAGATCTCAAAGTCTCTGAAGTGTGATGTACGCCGATTTAATACCAAAAGCATTGAAGAGGCTATTAAGCATAACAGAGGCTCTAAGGTGTTTACCAGGGATCTGTCTGTTAGTCAAAGCCGGTTAATGAAGTTGAAGACCGACGACGGCAGCATTACTTCATCCAAACCTGAGCTGTTGGGGGAAGTCGAGAGGATTTATGGATAGCGACACGACAACCCGAACACCCGTCGAAAATCTAGCTAAAGACCCGAGCGCTAGATTAACCCGACACTATCACGAAGACATCCCAGACGTCAGCCTGTACGAGATTAGTATGGCCCTCAAACAGCTTAAGAATGACAAAGCCCCGAGTGACGATGAAATTACAGCCGAACTCCTGAAGGAGGGTGGTAATCCAGTCCTTAAGGACCGCCAGACGCCGTTTAGTTCCGTCCTCCACCAAGGGGGAACACCGAAAGCATGGAACAGAAGACAGTGGTGGTGCTCATCTTCAAAAAAGGTGATTACACATAGCTGAAGAATTATAGACCCATCTTACTTCTGAGCCATGTTTACAAGCTGTTTTCCAGGGTCATCACAAATCGTCTCGCAAGCGGGTTTCACGATTTCCAGCCTCCCTAACAAGCCGGCTTCCGAAAAGGCTATAGTATCGTAGACCACATGTACGTTGCGTTGCGGCAGGTTATACAAAAGACCGAAGGGTATAACCTCCCCCTTTGCCTTGCATTTGTGGACTACGAGAAAGCCTTCGATTCGATCGAGACTTGGGCTGTGCTGCAGGCTCTCCAGCGGTGCCAACTTGACTACCAGTATATCGAAGTGTTGAAGTGTCTGTACAAAAACGCCACTATGTCCGTCCGACTACAGGACCAGAGCACGAAGCCTATTCCTCTGCAGCGGGGAGTCAGACAAGGAGATGTGATCTCTCCAAAACTGTTCACCGCTGCATTGGAGAATGCTTTTAAGGTTGTGGACTGGAAAAAACGAGGCATCAACATGAATGGCGGGTACTTCACTCGCCCGCCTTCGATTCGTCGACGATATTGTAGTCATGGTTGAGACGGCTATGTATACCTGAGACAAACGGTCCAGTTAGGTAGGTCCAACTTCGAGAAAGCTTACACTACAAATAAACAAAGCAAACTTGTGCGCGGTAAATTTTAAATTTGAAAGTAGATTAGGAGGTAAGTAACTTCAAAAGCCATAAGTCTGAAGACACAAGTTATTTAAAGTGCTTGCTTGTTTGAAATTAAAGTCGATTATTACTATTTTAAACACAAAGTCAAAATACCGAAAAACCGGTTTGTAGATATTTAATACCGGTATTAAAAAGGGGAAAAAATGTCCGGTATCCCGGTTTTCGGTAATACCGAATACCGGTATCCATGCCCTAGGTGTGAATCTCTAATTTAGTAGATATTTGTTTCAACAACATGAAAAATTGTAGATTGTTACCTAAAACGAGTGCATAAAACGCAAAATTTTAACCCAGACGTTTTTGTATCCACCTGAGCCGCAGGCGAGGGTTGATAGTTAAGTCGAGGGAAAAAATAGTTTTATAAATTCTGCTTTTTAGTCTTTCATTTCGAAGTTGCGATAACAGCTAGTTACGTATTTTTGAGTTACTAATACGTGATATTTCGTTTCAGATATCGTAAGATTAATCTCTTCGGAGAGTTCAGCCGTACTCCAGCACTTAAACCGGATCTAGGGCTCTTCACCACTGACTTTGGAGTAACGTTCGGTCACTACATCTGCTTCGACCTTATGTTCCAAGTGCCAGCTATCCAGGTGGTCGAAAAGAACCAGATTACTGACGTTCTCTTCTCGACTATGTGGTTCTCTGAAATGCCATATCTTAGCGGTAAGCATATTTAGATACTTATATTCTTTATAACCAACCTAATGCTATTCATGTCCTGTAGCAGTTAACCTTTGTGTAAAATACGTAATGTTGCCTGTCTTAGAACTTAAGTTTAAATAGAATAATGAATTGCATTTGACCCCATTGATTTTCTTCAAATCTTTAAATTGGTTTAATCTTGATAATCTCTGTTTCTAGCGGTGCAGATCCAAGAAGCATATGCTTACGCCGAAAATGTCAACTTTATCGGAGCTGGAGCCAATAACGTGCGGGTTGGAAGTGCTGGTAATTTTCTACATTTTTTCTAAATTTGGTTTAAGTACTCAAAATGTTATTTTCTCTCACGGTTACACGGGCCCGTTAGTGCAAACACGACTTCCGGGGCAGTCCGGGCCCCGTGCGTAGTTTAAATTTCACTAATAGCATCTACGATTTGGCGCGACGAGCCTATTCTGTTGTTCTTGTGCTGCAGTTATTCCAATCCGTAATTAGGTTTTTATGAGGCGAACATCTCGACCGCGCAATAAATAGTCATGTCAAAAGTTGTCGGGTTAGGTCGCGGCGGGTTGTTTAAACTTTTAAAACTATAGAACCATACATCTTTTCTTATGTATACGTGTGTCATTTTTAAGGGAAATAAATTATTATTATTATTATATTTATAGCAGGAATTCTTTTTTATAACATTATAAATGATACTTACTTAGTTTTACAATTTTATTCCAGGCTCGGGTATTTACTCAGGCAAAGCCGGCGCCTTGGTCAGCACCATGCCTGGTCTCCCTACGACACGTCTTCTCGTCTCCAGAGTGCCAAAAGTCCCCGGAAATGTAAGTTACACCATTAAAAAGATTAGCTAGGTGTTTACCTCTGTAGAGTTCAGTTCAGCATTTCGATTACCTACTTATTTCCTTTTGAATGAATGCTGCAGCATACACTTAAATAAGTTTCAGAAAATAATGGTATTTTATGATCACCGACAAGTTCTTATTTACAAAACTGGTGCTGCGCTCTTGCACTTTTACTTTTAGAGACTATTTAGAAAGTTTTTTTTTCATATAAATTCCACTCGATGCACGGCTAACCAAGAGTGGCTTCACACAATCTCATTCGTTTTGCTCTCTACATGATCCATGACGATTGAATACGACACATATATTACTTAATATTAAGTACACCGAAATATAGAACCACCCGCTGTAATTTAAACACAAATGTTTTTTCACTATTTTCAAATATTTCCAGGTAACGGGCATGTCCTACCCTGGTCCTATCTATGACAACCCCGCGGACCACGACAGCCTCGTGTTGATCACTGACCCATCCCTGCCTGACCACATCAGCAGACCGCTGGTGAACGGGTTCCAGGAGTTCACACTGGTCGACAAGGACGTCAGCTGCCGGTTCAGGGTTCGCTTGAACCAGAGGGAAGGGGTACAAGTAGAGGTGAGATATTGCAATTTTACAAACTGATTAAAAAGTTGTTAGATATGTATGTAACAATCACTGAACATGAATTGAGTAGTTTTGTATTTCGCGCATGCACTGCACGACGGCTAATTTTTCAAAGTGATGCACTTGTTGGTGAATTTGAGCATGTTGGTGAATTATCTAAAAATGTACTTATAGCTTCTGGTTTTAAATCATCATTTTAATAAGCAACAAATGCAATAAAGAAACACCGTAAGCTTAATTAATTTTTAGGTTATCGTCTGATTGAAAGAGTACTTTTTATTTTTGTTGGGAAAAGTAGAAATTGCATGAGTATATACAGTCAATAACAAACTAAGTAAACTGTAAAGCTACCTACTAACAAAAATATGTGCATGGTAAATAACAAACACAAGGTAAGTGAAATTTGCTATTTCTTGTCGTTTAGCACAGCTTCTTTGTCTTTCCGTCCATCGCTTGTATCATCAATTGAACTTATTTTTTATATGATTTTAAACTTAGCTTTTTCTATCATTGATGTTTAATTTGTGAACATTATATTAGGTTTTATATGATTCATTAAAACTATTATAATCCACAGACTTTACCTTTTATGTCATCAAAATAAAGTTACCTACAGGATAGACATTAGAATTATTTATGCGATAATTGTGTTCGGGGCTTTTGGGTTCTCGTAATATATATCATAATTCAATTCCTTTTGTATAGCAAAAGCTTATTAATCTTTACATGTCATGTTTTAAATGTATTATTGTAGAGCCACAAGTACCGGGCCTTCGTGCAAGATGGCAGCAACACCTACAGTCGCCGACAGGTCGGTGTGGCCGCGTGCTTGGTGGTAGCTTGCAAGAACAACGATTCTAAAACGTGTGCTTACAGGTGCGTGAAGCCCATTATAACCCTTACCCCTACTTAGTTTATTTTTACGGGTTTCATTAAGTGAGTAGCATTTCAGCGAGGAAGCTTGCGTTTGCGTGGTTGAATCGTATTCTTTGCAGATGAGAAGAAAAGCTTGAGATTAGTTAGATAGGTTATTATATAACTATCCTATTTTTTATAATTCTTGTTCAGTCATATGAACTTTTTAAACTTAAGTACATAACATATGTACCTATCTACTTTTACAAACTAACTTTGTACACTACGGAAGAACCATATAATGATATAGAAAGCCAAAATACACAAATCTCACATCGTGTTAATGTTTATAACAAAACAACTTTTTTTATTGACAGATTCGGCAAAAATGAGACGCACATCGAAATAAAAGAACTAGAAATAGAAATGTCAACATTACGTAATCAGTACAACAAGACACTGCAGTGTGACAACGTCGTGTATTTCCCATCGTCGTTTAGAATCAACAAGTTCCCGTTGAGCCCAGTCAATTATACTTATTCTGAGTCAAGTCAAAATGAAATTGAAACTGGTGAACTACCGAAAACTAATGGCAGAGAAAAGATCATGTACAAAATAAACGCGCCTCAAGATGAATTAATGTCGTTCGCTATTTGGGGAAGAATTTATGTTAGAGACGTCGATCATAATACTGAAGTAACTGAAGAAGATGTACAAAATTACCTCAATATTGAAGATATTATTTATGGAACCAAAAGGAATAAAGACTAAAATATTGCAATATTCTCAAACAGGATTGTTCAGTACGATTAACTCATTCTATTAGATCCGTAGCCGTGTAGGTACCAAAATGACTATAATAGGTACTTACTTGACTGATGAATTTTTTAAATATACATTTTTAATTGATATGCATGCGTTGTTTTTTTTTGTTTTAATACAGCACGTAACAATTTTATGTCGGTTCCCTAAGATTTCTAATAAAAAAAGCGTCACTTTCGCTGTCTGAGGAATCTAAGCGACCTGTTAAATTAGTAGAGTTTCCAACACAGAAGACATTTCTAATAAAAACCAGCTTATTCAAGCCCTGAAAAGGAATTAAAACGAAACTATTAAAATGTATTTCAAGTCACTAAAGTTTATGTTAAATTGTAAATTGAGTTGATCAAAAATTATATTACAATTCGCATTGTTGTTCAATAGCTCATAAAAATATGTCAATTGACATGAACCTAATACAATGACCTTTCTTATAACCCTTACATAACAGAGCAGTAAACATCTTATCCTTCGTTGTGTCTAAATCAGTTACATAAAAGACATCTTTATTTTCTGTTGGAATAACAGCACTACCACTACAGAGCAGCTGTCTTTGACGGGGAACGTAGCTTCAGCGGTCTGGGAGAAGGTGACACCAGGATCTGTTCTGTGATAGCCTGCACTGGAGACACTATGCATACCTGCGGGAAGAGGTTTGTAACCAACTAAACATAAATTTGAATTGATAACCCTTGATGCTGATATTTGTTGATCTGTTATAGGATTACTTATTAGTTATATTATAAGTCAGTTTGCCATTTTTATAAGTATTTACTTACATATCAATCTGTGGAAAGCTACAGTTTGATACTTATACAAGTACGTTGTTAAGTATGTAGAGAGAGTTTACATGTGGTAGAGCGTTACTGTAACCGCTTGCTGGCTGCAGTACGAATGGGTCGGCTCGACCGGGTTAGTACCACACTCCCACAGAATACAGGCGCGTACGGTGAGTGGGAGATCCGGAGGCCCAACTCCCCTTCCCCCTTTTACTCCCCTCCCCTCCTCTATCCCCCTGCCCTTTAGGCCGGCAACGCACCAGCAATCCTAATAATAATGCTGTAGGTGTCCATAGGTGGCGGTGATCGCTTACCATCAGGTGACCCGCATGCTCGTTTGCCAGCTATTTGATAAAAAAAGTGTTTTTATTATTTTCCAGATTCCCGTTATACAAGCAAAACGCGACTTCACTATTCGAAGAGCTCAGCATCGTCGCGACGGTGCCTACTCCAGTAGTGGTTCCTCAGTTAAATGCCAAAGATTCTGCCTTTTTCCCAGTCTCTTTAGATGTTTCTATAATGCCTCTAGAGGTAGACGAATATACGTATACAGAAGTACAAAATAATGAAAACACCGTGTTTACATTCACTTTGGTGAACACTGGAAAAGATTTATACACGTTTGCAGTCTTTGGAAGAGTTTATAGTACCGGTGCGTCTATAGTACCGGTTTTAAGCAAATCATTATTCTATATGATTGCTGCGTTAACTATGAAGTTGTTATTGTTGTAAGGGGCCAACTTTTTATAATACCACTATATAAATAAAGTGCATGAAACTTTTATTTATTTACAATAGGTAATTAATTCAGTACAAATTTTCTTTACCTTTTTTACTAAGTAGGTAAGGTACCAACTTTAATTAAAAATAATATATTATACATTTGTTTCGTTTGTACACTCTTTTATTACAAAGACATATATAATTCTTTTTACTTCATTTTTCTTTATTTCTGCTATTACAGTTCTGTATGCCCTTTAGACCATTCTGATTTGATCATATCAGCTGCTTTTTCAGCTATCATAATTACTGGTGCATTTATATTTCCACGTGCAATATCTGGCATGATACTTGCATCAACTACTCTGAGGCCTTTAACGGTTTTAACTTTCAGTTCTGGAGTTACCACAGATGTGGTGTCTCCTTCTGGTCCCATTTTGACGCTGCCCGCAGGATGGTACAAAGAAAATGTTGTTTCTCTAGCAATACATTCCAGGAAGTCATCTGAATCTTCTTCGTAATTCTCGCAAGCTTCAATTTGTACCCATTGACGTTTGAAGCCAGCTTCTTTCAACGTATTTGTTTCTCCCAGTTTTATAGTATGTTGCTTCATACCTTCAATTACAGTGTTCATATCGTCTTGATTTTCAAAATAATTCGCGAAAATCAATGGATGGTCATTATAGTCAGCGCTCTTCAGAACAATCCGTCCCTTAGATTTCGGCCTTAAAAGTACTTCAACAACCAGAAGGACATAATTATCTTCATTAATTTCACGAAACTTTCTTTGGACTTCGTCACTGAGCTTGTGTAATCCAAATACATCGTTAAAATTATAAGAACTTGGAGGCAGAAATACATAGTGAAATTGTATGTCTGGACTGCGGGCGTTGGGGTCCGTGGTATTCATAAAAGAAATAACTTTGTGTGGACTTGTGTCTGCAAATAAACCTTTTTGCGAAAAGACGAATTCTGAAAATGCTCCAGCTATTTGTGGTGCTGCAAGCATATTCTTGTCACCAGGGATTGTAAAGTACGAAGGAATATACAAGTGATCTTGCAAGTTTTCACCTACAGGTAGATCCGCTTTCACGTCTATGTTTAATTCTTCCAAATGCTTTCGTGGTCCTATTCCTGATAACATAAGCAATTGCGGTGAATTGATGGCACCGGCGGATACAATCAGTTCTTTTTTTGCTTTTACCACGAAATCTTTTCCATCTTTATTTAAAACTAGCCCTTCGACTTCAAGTGTGTTCGGCTTAAATAAAATTTTTACTGCCATAGTGTTCTTAAGAACGTGCAAATTTTTACGGTGTTTTATGGGATTTAAGAACGCTGACGCTGTACTATGCCTGACACCATCCTTGGTTGTGCTGAAAGCTCTTGCAATCCCCATTTGGTTTTCACCGTTTATATCATAGAGGGCATCCATGCCGATTTCTTTAGCAGCTTTTATAATCATTTTTTCAATATCATGTACTTCTTTTGTATCCTCGACACTTAAGTATCCTCCAGTGCTGTGGTATGGGATGGTATCTTCATTTAAAATTCCAGTAAAATTTTGACTTTTTTTGAAGTAAGGCAAAACATCGTCGTAGCTCCAGCCGTGGTTGCCACTAGCTGCCCACTCATCGTAGTCCAGTTTATTGCCTCTCACGTAGTACATTCCGTTAATGGCACTACAGCCCCCAAGGGTCTTACCGCGCGGCCAAGAACAGCTCTTACTGGCGTAAGACCGACACGCACCTTCCTGAGGCACTGTTCGGTAACCCCAGTCATCTGGACCACCAATGTTGCTGAAAAACAACTGTGGAATCTGAAAATGCAGAAAAAAAATCTTAGTACTTAACATTTTATGCCGCTCGGTCTAGATATGTATTTAGTAGCCTATTCCTTTATTTGAACTTTCTGGGTAACTTGAATCACTTATGACCGAGAGACCTCGCCATACTAAAATGCCCATGAATACCTAAATATTATATAATGCAGTAATTACCAATGTGCCCAAAGATGGATTCCCGCCAGCCTCGACGAGAAGTATTTTCCAGTCGGCGACTTCTGACAGGCGGTTCGCGAGCACTGAGCCGGCGGATCCTGCTCCCACCACTATGAAATCGTAGTTGGGATCTGTGCAAAAGAGGGATGTTTAATGCATGGGAGTAATATTTTCTTTGTGTCGCCAATTTGTGCAATTGTGCATTGATGAATGTAACATACCTACTTACACTTTGTACCTCTCGTGTCGTACCGTACTTCACTAATAAATATTTTCTTACAAAATGCTGGACAAAGACCTAGAACGCCACAATGAACGACAACTCGCCACTTGCATCCACCGGTTGCCCGCAACTCTGACGATGAAATCAGCCCAACTAGTGGGAGGCCTGCCAATGCTTCGTCCTCCGGTTCGGGGTCGCCACTCGAGAATTTTTCTCCCACAACGGTTTTCTGTTCTTCGCGCGATGTGGCCCGCTCATTGCCACTTTAACTTGCATATTTTTTTACAGCTATGTCGGTGACTTTATAGTTCTTCGACGAATTTCCGTGTTCCGTATTCTATCGCGCAAAGAAATAAAAGCATAGCTCTCTCTATAGCCCTTTGCGTGACTCTGAGCCTCTCTAACAAGCCAACAAAAATGTACTCTGTGAAGCCAACAGTCTAGGACCACGTCTCAGAGCCATACCTTTTTGTTTTGTGACTCGCGTTAAGGGCCAAAGTCAGATCCTTGCTTTTATTTACTTGATTTTAGTTTTCAAATTTTATATGATGTGCTTCATATGAGATGGCAGCGTGCAGTCAGGAAAACCCCATTATGAACAAGAAGGGAGGACCCAGATGGTGCTGGATTCTCACCAGCTAAAAAACCTGGCTGCACGTGCCCTGGAGCTTACAACGGGGAGGACAGGGTTGAAGGGGCTTCTTATCTACGCACACTACAGCCATTTGCTAGGAAGACGGGGGAGGAGCATGCATTCTCCTGTTAGGTTTTACTAGATGCTTGGGTCAGTATTTTTTGTTGATTCCCACAGTTTCTTCCTTGACAAACCCTAGCCCTTTAATTAGGGATTTGGGTACAGGTACATACCAAGTAGCACTTCGTTCGTAGCGTCAGCAGGCCACACGTGATCACCAGCTAGGGCACATTGAGCTGCGAGGAACCCTTGGAGGGCGTGTACGAAGAGCGGTCCCACGGGCTGATAACTGGCTAGAATGGGACCCGTCACGGCAGGGTCGCAAGCCCACATCTTGAAGTCCTGTTCAATACACAAAAGGATTTTTAATTGATGGATTCGGGTGTTAATACTACCTTATATCTTGCTACTCCACTGCCACACGTGCAGGACAGCTACGTCTGTGCGGCACATGTATACAAACAAGTTTTCTGTGTAAAGTTTCACATAGTAGTAACATCTTGTGCAGATAGTATTAACGCCTAATTAAATTTAATTACAATGTCACTTTTCATGTTGTTCGACAAGAACATATGGGTATTATTTATACTGATTAACCAACAAATGAATAAATTATCAAGTAGGCGTGTTCCTTAATCCAGGTCGTGGGGTTCCTTCCCACAAACCAATCGTTTATGTTTTAAAGTTGTGCAAGTAGCATTATGTACATAGCTGCGTTCGATTGACCATTTTAAACTCGTTCCCTTTACGACCTCACATACAATATAATAATATATGTGTATACTTAATACAACTTGCACAATGTTTCTTGCTAGCCTAAATTGGGTTTAAAACAATAGCTAACGTATTAGCAGCATTTCGATGCGTTCACAAAAGCAGCTGCTATGACTGCCTTAGAAGCCGATTCGTAAATAAGAAACACCTACTTACCACACTTAAATACCTCAATATGTTACAACCACTAAGAACATAGTAACACTAACGCCTCGCGATTTAATATTGTTATTGCCAAAGGAGTTATGTATGTAGTTAATGAAGTAATTTACCCGATTAAAACAGATAAAGAACAGCAAGATAAAATAAAGATACCGTTTACCACCCTAAGTTTCAATTAGAGTTGCGCGGTTTCAATTAGAGTTGGTTGTATTTAACATCAGACTGGGAGTAAAAACTATCATAAAAATGGTAAAGCTCTTATTTAGTCTACTATAATACATATATGAATATGAAAGAACGTGTCGGAAAGAAAGTTTTTGAGTTATAAATTTGAAAGTTATCACATTTATTACTTTTACCATTTATTTTAAACAAAAATAGATTTTATATTGTTTTCAGATTATTTAATTTAGTACTTTGTGAACTCTACATTTTGAGATTATAAAAGGTGATTAGACATGTTCTTTCCGTGGACCCTTCATATTTAAGTAGTAATAAATAAATGAATCTTTAAAATTATGTACCTACCTTACAAGTACAACTATTGCAAGGGTAAATTCTTAACTAGAGGTTAATTTCTTTAATCGAGGATACAAAAACCGGCGAAGAGCGTGTCGGACACGCCCAAAATAGGGTTCCGTAGCCATTACGAAAAAATAAGTAATATTTTTCTAAGGATTCCTATTTTGTACGGAATATTCCAAGTTTAGGTATATTTTATACCTTAGGCTGCTATTTACTCTTAAACTACTGATAATTCTCAAGAAAACTTAACCGTTATAGTTTTCCTTCTAAGTTTGATATACTTACTACCATCCTGAATTTTTTCAAATTTTTCCGCAAACCGGTTTAGATTTTATAGGGGGCGGGACGCTCCATTTTAATGAAAATTTGCACTTTAAAATTTAATATTTTGCAAAGAACTCACTAATTCGAAAAATTGTTTTAGCAAACCCCTGATAGTTTTAAAAGACCTATCCAACGATACCCCACACTACAAGATTAGACGAGAAAAAAAAATTACGACTTTAAGGTAGGTAAAATATTTTTGAATTTATTGTACCATTTTGTCGGCACAGTTAACATATATATTCGTGCAAAATAACAGCTTTCTAGCATTGATAGTCCTTGAGAAAAGCCACGGACGGACAGACAGACATGGCGAAACTACTAGGGTTCCGTTTTTGCCATTTTGGCTACGGAACCCTAAAAACGGAGGAGGTTCTCAAGTCGACGCGTATGTTTTTTTTTTTTATGTATGACCATGTATATCTTTATACAGAGTAGTCCGATTTTGATAATTATTTCTTTATTGGATAGGGTATACCTTGAAGTTGGTATTATATAAATTTGAAAAAAAAATACCCCAAAGGTGGGAAAAAAGTACAAAATAAAAACTTTTTAACAAAAAAATAAACTGCCGAAAAACCCGAAAAGCTAGAAATAATAAACCTTTTGTCTCCTTTCTACTACGTACTAGTTTGAAGTCGGCGCTTCAGTACTAACTAGCCATCAGAAGTGGACCTATAGTCCTCTCCCTGATGGGCTTCTATCACTCCTCCCGGCTCGTGCTGAAGCATCGACTTCAAACTACTACCTGGATTAAGGTTAAATAGGAGAGAAAGGTTTATTATTTTTTGCTTTTCGGTTATTCGGCGTTTTTATTTTTTGTTAAAAAGTTTTATTAGCAGTGCTACTGTACTTAGGAGAGTACACTGTCACATAAATGTGTGAAACGAATTCATTTGTTTTTCTTCATTTAAAACTTCTTTTTCTGTGACCCAAATTCGTAAACATAAAAGGGATATCCATAAAGGAATTGGCACATTTGGGAGACTATATTGTATTGATTTTTCTCAGTTTCATTCACCCTGCCTAAGTACCCGCAATTTTTTTGTTAATCGGGAAAAGGTACTCGAATAAGTCGAATAAGACAACAAATGACTTTATTATGAAAAAAAAATTGTTCAGCTGTTATCTATTGTGTTGTCTTCAATTTAGAGTGCGCTAAATTCACAATTTAGAGAAAATCATGTCAACCGGAAAAACCAACATCAAATTTTGCCCCGGTACCACCCCGGTACCTAATCCCTTAAAAGTTACACCACGGTTTCTAAGAGCATAAACTTATATAAATGTTCTGTAAGAACATTTTGCGCCTTCTCTTCATTCATTATCACTATTAGATAAGCCAATAAAGTCTTGCCGCTGATGCGATAACTTTATCATAGCAAAGTCATTTATAAACTCATCTCTTGCAGACGCGATATCGAAAGGACATATTTACACGGCATCATATTTTAAAGTACACCCAAGAATATAATGATAAAGTTCAAATTAGAATTATAAGATAGTAGAGGCTTGGTGATATGATAAATCAAAATCGCGGTAATACTTGTTTAAGAATAATAATATGAATAAGAAACATTTATTTCATATCATAACTTACATAATGAATAGGAAGTAACAAATATTCCAATAACTATCTAAGTAAATACGTTTGTTATGAAAAAGGAATCCACTCAGCATTCGTCAGGCCACGGAAGGTGACTCGGAAGGTGATATTTTAGTAACACGTTCCTATAATAGAGGCACAGAGGTAATATTCCTTCCGGTATTTTTTTTTGGCGGCAATAGTAAACACATCAAAAATGTCTTGGGATGCCTTACTCATTATCCCTAGACTTGACTCAGTAGTTATAACTACTGAGTTGAGCTGTAGTAGTCGTTTGACTCAGTAGTTCTTTATTTTATAACAGTACTGAGTCAAAGGACTGCAAGCATGTATTAAAAATGTTCGATACTGTCTACGTCTAGGCTAGGGATAAAAAATACCTATCCTCATGCACTTCTGATTTGTGTAAAAGCAAATATAACGGTTCACATTCATAAAAAAATTACATCCGAGTTTTAACATTTCAGAAGTTTGCTGAGCAAGTATGAATGAACTGTAAATATTTTCAAGGGTTTTTAATTGTGTCCAAACATTTTCCATACATTAGTCGATGTACAAAGAAAGTACATTTATTGAAATTTATCTTTATATCGCCAGGTAACCCAACTATGCTGAAAATAGGTACAAAACCTACAGGGTACCTACTTACCGTGAACTCAGAATCTTGAAATTTGGTACGAAGCAACGTCTTATAGCACAGATAAAGGAGAAATTGCGAAAAGCACAAATTTTTAGTTACATCATATAATAAAAATATTTGTACGGAACCCTCGGTGCGCGAGTCCGACTCGCACTTTCCCGGTTCTTTTAACATGTTTTGTATCGATAGGTAATTGATATTGAATATCAGAAGTCGATAAGTTAGAAGTCACTATTGATATTCATGACAGATCAAAAATGCCGTGAAAATTCTGGGCTCTGGAGATAAGGATAAAATGCGAGGTGAATGTAATCGCGAATGCCAGAGCGTTAGACAGTACGGCCTCAGTTTTGAGTGACTTAGTGTCATCCACGAAGACGCGAGATTTTGTCAAAATTAGACATTAATGACATTGTAATAAGTACCACGGCACGCGTCATCGTGAATGACTCTACCTATAGATATCACACGTTTTCTCATCTAGTCTGTAAAAAAATCAGACAAGTGCGTGTCAGGGGGCTATTCATCATCATCATCATCATCATCAGCCTATGTTCGTCCACTGCTGGACATAGGCCTCTCCCATGGCACGCCACTGAGCACGATCCACAGCCACTCTCATCCAGCTCTTGCCAGCCGCCCTGCGAAGATCATCGCTCCACCGAGTCCGAGGACGTCCTGCGCTACGTTTGCTGATTCGTGGTCTCCACTCAAGAACTCGTCTTCCCCAACGGTTATCGGTTCTTCGGTTTATATGGCCGGCCCATTGCCACTTTAGCGTGCTAATGCGGTGGGCTATGTCGATAACTTATTGGTTCTCTGTCGGATCACTTCGCTACGAATTCTATCTTTCAGAGAAACTCCGAGCATAGCCCTTTCCATAGCACGTTGAGCAACTTTAAATTTGTGGACTAACCCTAACGTGAGCGTCCATGTTTCGGCACCGTATGTCATGACGGGTAGGACGCACTGATTTGCAATTACGAAATTCGAAAATCGAAGTTTGTATCGTACCATCCCTCTACTATGTTAGCGTCAGCGGGACGGCAAAATATGAAGTTCGAATTTCGCACTTCGTAGAAAAGGGCCAGGTTTCGTGTAGTGTGGGGAACCCTTCTAATTTAAAGCAAATATTCAATAAATATTGAGTTTTGATTGACCATTTATTCATCTGGTTCCAAAACAGATCCAGGGATCAAATCAAGCAATCAAGAATCGGTAAATGATTTTCTTAAATATGCAATGTTTTTGAGATGCGAGTATAATATGGAATTTCGTTGAATACTAGTACAATCCTAGACTATGACAAAAAATCTATCATTTATGTGTTGTTGGGTGCGATTACTCGTATTATAAGTACCTACCTATCCACATCGAATTAAAACTTTTAAGTACTATGAGTCTTAGAGCTAAACCGCGGACAGACGAACGTACAGACATTTACATATTAGATATACTACGGGCATATAACTACAGATGAACGGAGTGATAGGGTAGAAGAAAGGTGACAGTATGAATCTAGTTTTATGCTAATTAGGCAGTTGTCTCACCGCCAGCGAGGAAACGATTGGCTATCGACTATTTTCTCGCTCAAGAAACGAACAAAACTGTGTGAGTAAAAGAGACATATATATTAATAGTTGATCGCTGGTGGTTCACACTGCCGGCGAGAACTCGCTCTTACATCTTTTGTCAAGAGCTATAAAACTCACTCAGCTCTCGCTCGCTCAGCGCTGTTAGCTTGGCGGCCGCCCGGCTCGAGCGAGTGGAGCGAGTAATCACCCGTCATGCTCGAACACTCGCTTTTCACTGCTCGCCCACTCGTTTCTAGTTACTCGCTGTGCTCGCTTCTCGCTCATCGTCGGCGGTGGGACAAGTGCCTTAAGCGTTGCTGCGTTCTCGAGTGAAAGTCCTCGAGTGGCGACCACGAACCGGAAGACGAAGCATTGGCAGGCCTCCCACTAGGTAGACTGACGACATCGTGAGAATTGCGGGGAACCGGTGGATGCAAGTGGCGAGTTGTCGATCATTGTGGCGTTCTAAGCCTTTGTTCAGCAGTAAACGTCTTCCGGCTGATGATGATGAAGCTTTGCTGCAGTTTTGCTGCAATTGCTACTATTACGCAGTATAGGGGAGACCGAGGAGAGTTGTGACAGAGTAGAGTTGTGACAATGTCGATTTTTAACTTATAAACTGCTAGCGAGCTCGCAATAGTGCGCGTTTTTTAGTTCAAGTCTCGAGCTATCAAACACGCGCTGTTGCGAGTTTGCTAGCATAGCAGTAAATAAGTTCCCAAAAATCGACTACGTCACAACTCTCCTCGGTCTCCCCTAATGTAGGTACTTACACCATATTCTTACTCGTGTTATGTTTGTCAAGTTTGTCATTTTGTAAAGTTTCAGGTGATTGGCTGAAATTGATGAACTCTATTTGTTTATGGCGATAGATTAATTATGCAGTGAAATAAAAATAATCTTCTCTCACTCCCACTAGGGTGGCGACGCACAGCCTCACGCCTTCGAAAGTATCCCAGATAGAGTTTTTTTTTCAGTTTTTACTAAATTATTTGTCAATAACACGAGTCTGCTCAGTCTGCTGTAGAATAAAAGACCAACGAACATAACTGAAGCCGTGGTGGCCTAGTGGTTTGACCTATCGCCTCTCAAGCAGAGGGTCGTGGGTGCAAACCCCGGCTCGCACCTCTGAGTTTTTCGAAATTCATGTGCGGAATTACATTTGAAATTTACCACGAGCTTTGCGGTGAAGGAAAACATCGTGAGGAAACCTGCACAAATCTGCGAAGCAATTCAATGGTGTGTGTGAAGTTCCCAATCCGCACTGGGCCCGGGTGGGAACTATGGCCCAAGCCCTCTTGTTCTGAGAGGAGACCTGTGCCCAGCAGTGGGACGTATATAGGCTGGGATGAACATAACTGATAGTTTATTTTTAACTGTATGCTCCACTAAATAAAGTCGCAGTGTTACTCCAAATCAACTTATGGCACCCTTTAAATGGGGATTCCCATCGGGCAAAATGTAAAGGTCATTCTCGTATGTCTCTGAGCGAGACCATATTAGGTATACGGCATTAAACAAATTGATATCAA
This sequence comes from Choristoneura fumiferana, assembly GCF_025370935.1. NCBI lineage: Eukaryota > Metazoa > Arthropoda > Insecta > Lepidoptera > Tortricidae > Choristoneura > Choristoneura fumiferana. The sequence continues at coordinate 10,760,682 of NC_133480.1, forward strand.
GCTTGCCATGTTGACTTAAGGTTGGTTTTCAAAGCGTACTCTTAATGTTGATGGAATTTATCGCATGTGCGAACGAAACTGACTCAACTCAAAATATCGCAGAATTGACTGTTTATTGTACAAACGATGACGACGAATTGAAAACAGCCACTTTTTAGTTGGAAGAGTACAGAATTATATCGTAGTCTCTTTATCACGCACACCCTCCAGCGCCTGCCGTTGGGACCACAACAGCGCTTTTATTGCATCACAAAATGGTGTTAAATTTGTGTTACCATTGCGTTGAAAGTGACCTAAAAGTGGATGAGAAGGAAGCACGTAGGAACAGATTCTTATAGAGTTCCAAATTTTAGTGAGAATTAAACTGACTCTGTATGAGTGTTCCTAAATTACCTATCAATCAGAATTCCGTAACGGTGATTAAACATGGAAAAGTGAATTAAACAGACAAAACCAGTATTTTAAAATACATCAATTACGATAAGTTATGCATATTCCAACATGAGAAAAGCTAAAACACAATTACATTTTTACGATTTGCCATAAATTGGCTTATTTGAGTTAAGTCAGTTTCATTCTCAGCATGTGTTATGCTTGTTTTATAAAGCTGATTAAGGTTAATAAGACATTCATAACATCCACTTCGTATGTTCGATATCATTTATTCATTGAGTTACAGCGTCTCTCACGACACAGACGCGTAGTGAACCTGTTACGCAAATATTTTGTATTAATTTCAGTTTATAACAATATGACGCAAATAAAGAGAGTGCTTGCGATATACACCGGCGGTACCTTTGGTATGCTGAAGGATTCAAGAGGAGGTACGTTGTTTTCAGTGTCGCTTACAGACATTTTACTCGACTATACACAATGCTTTATTACACGACTAAAAAATCTGTCTTACACTGACATAATTAGTTTTACAAGTCTTTTTTGGAACTAACTAATTATAGATCTCCTCCGGTCTGTAATAAAAATGCCTATTTTATTCATTTTAAATTTAAACTTAGGTACCTAACCACCTTTATTATATTTAAATAAGGTGATTGTATTGTAATTGATGATTATTATGTATATCTAATTATACTCTTATTATGTTTTTTCAGTGTTGGTCCCGCAATATAACATAGAGAAAGTTATAAGGAAGCTACCACAGTTGCACGATGTGGATTACTGGACGAAGCATCTCGAGAAGACTGACCAAAAGGAATATCTCGTTTTGCCAGGTTCTACTTTAATTATTTGCTATCACGAATATTTAGATACTCTATCCCGTACCTCCCCCCTACTGTCCTCTTAAGGCAAAAGGCGGTATACCGAAAAAAGGAAACATTTTAAGTTATTTAGACCATTGTGTACCTACTTACCTACAGCTTCGCAGAGAATAATGTTTTGATATCGTATTTTGTCGGAAAAGTTCGTATTTACCTACTCGTATCTTGCTTTCTCAAGTAGCTTATTGAATTTTACTGAGAAAGCAAGATAAATACGAATTTATCCGTAAAAATATGATGGAAAAACAAACTAGATCTGTAATTTAAGACATTTTGCATGAAGTGATATAAATAACAAAAGTGTTTTTTTTTGAGATACCGCCTTTTGCTTTAAAAAGGCAGCCTAATAGATAGTTTAGGGTTGGTCAATGTTAAAATGCATAGTTAGATGTAGCATTATTATTGGGTCAGGCCTTCTTGAGGCGTACCTAACCAGACATGCAACATCTTATCTACACCTACGTATATAAACGAGTAACGTTACTGAATGACTGACTGACAGACAATGCATAGCCTAAACTATGTATAAGTATTCCCTGAAAATCATGGAGGCGTACTAAAGGGGTTTTTCGAAATTCCCATAGGATAGAAAGTTAGCCAATTTTTTTTTCTACGAGAATGAAGCCACGGGGAATTTATCTACAAGATCTTAATAAAATAACTGAAAAACTTAGATCCCAAAAAAATTTTTCCTATTTAAGTAATTTTTATCTTTATTTCTATATATATTCGTATGTTTTGCTAAGTCAGCAATTCTGCTTCATTTCTAACTCTACACTCATAATTTGTAATTGTCAGTTGCGCTTTGGCGTTTTTAGAAGAAACTCACACATTGCCAGCAAAACGGCCAGTAGTATTAAGTTATCGAAATAATGTCTGCAACTTCGCCAAAATATAGTCACTACTTTTAAAAAAACTCGTAGCTCAAAATAGATAATTTTTCCGAGTGAACTTTATGGACATTACATCAAGGTTCAATTTTGTTGACATATTGATTTTAGATACGAGATTTTTTCAAAGTAGTGACGATTTTTTAATTGGCGCTTGTTGCAGTCGTAACATTCAGACTGGGCACAATAAAAAAGAGATTTCAGAACACAAACACAACCTAATTTAAAACATGTATAATCGATTCTACTCTCGATTCTGAGCAAACTACTTTCTGGTTTTCAGTTTTTTAATTAACACCTTGTAGATAAAAGAGTAAAATAAATTGGCTGAATGATTGGTTGAACGAATCAAAATTAAATTTATAGATCACTAAATTACTAAAAATAAATGGAAAGGGCACTTACTTATTTATTTGTTTTAGACGGCAAGGACACAGATCTGAAGATATTGTACAAAATACTAGAGTACGAGGAACTAAAAGACTCATCTGACTTTACTCTGGACGACTGGATCAAAATGGCACGAGATCTCAAGGTAGGTACCATTAAGTAGTAAGATAATGACAGTCAAATACGTTTTTAAAGGACCATTAAAGATGAAGCTTAAAGAATAAATTTTAATTTTGGAATAGGATGGATGTGTATTATAGAATTCTAGATTAATGCCTCAAAGGTCATTAAGTGATTGTTGTTTATAATTATGTGTATGTTATGTGTATTATACAAAGGGTTATGTATTCTTGATATTGCTATGTAATGTAATGTAAATTCACCACCTGCTAAAATTAATTCCTTACTTCTCCATCCATTCCATTGTAAAGGTTGCCTGGAAGAGATCGCTCTGAAGCGATAAGGCCGCATATACCTCAGAAAATCTCTGTGTATATACCTTTGTTTCTGTACTGCTTAGGTACTATGTGTTGATGTGCAATAAAGAGGGCTCCATTATGACTCTCATAAAATTCATATTCCTATTTTTTATTTTACTACCGATTTCATAATAATCACTCTTAATTTTTTTTTCCTTATACTTTTTTTGTTCATAAATTTTTATTACTAACATCGAAACTCATACATAACAGACAATGTTTATATATATATATTTTTTACTTATAGTGTCATTACTAAGAACACATCTCAACTCATAATGTTGATTTGTAGAAAATTTTCCTTCATAACAGACGAATATCATAATTTTCTTTTTAATAATAGCATTTATAAGAAAACATTTGAACTCATAATATTGTTTTTCATAACGGTAACTACCTATTCAAAATAAGATTTACTTATATCGTTAATTATTTATATTATATTAGTATTAGTTGAAAAATATGTTCGGTCCTGGCGCTTCGCCGGCCGCTGTCATCATTTTGTCAAATACATTTTTTTGCACCATCGAAAATTTTCCAAGTCCCTGCGCATCAGTAATGCGGGTACATAACACTTATGACTTAGAAACATTTTCGGACTTCTATATAATAGGACTTAAAAAGTTATGTGAAAAAATGCGCACCCGCCTGAAGCTTACCTTTTCGTTGGTGCGAAATCTATATCTCTACCAGTTTATAACAAATTAGTGGCGACAGACATACTGACAAACGCACACATGCATGTACATTTGACGGCTCTTGAACCGCATGCATAATGAAGCTCTTTTACAGAAATACTACCACGATTACGACGGGTTTGTGGTACTGCATGGCACCGACACCACTGCTTATGGTGCTTCAATTCTCTCATTTATGATGGAAACCGTCGGGAAGACTGTAGTGCTAACTGGAGCTCAGGTAACAAGCTAATATCTTTAGAGCTTTTATAAGAGTTTTATGGACAGAGGTCAAGATAAATAGACCACCAGATAAATTGAAAAAAAAAAAAACTAATTCACGTGATTAAGCAAACCACCGAATGAAATTTAACGATTACGTCGAAAGTAGTAAGTCAATGTCTTAAATATAACCTATTTATATCTCTACCTACTAGCAAAAGGGAATACCTCGAAATATTTACAAAGCGAGACCATATTTTTATTTTATATTTGACACTAAATAACTTTTATTTGTCACAGGTGATACTATCTAACATCCAAAACTAAAACTATATATAAACTAAACTTATGTTACAAAATAAAAATGTCATCCAAATTTTCTGCCTCAGGCAATGACCCCAAGACACTGGCAGCATTACCTCTCTGAACTGTTATTCCTAATCTTTGCGAGAGGTAAGTGCATTGGGGTCGCCTGAGGCCAAAACCAGACGAGTAGATAAGTCCTTGATAATTTGTTTTGTGTCTTCCGACCATGGTCCCAATGTCTCGAAAGCAAGCGCCGCAAACTCATGATAGTTTGTTAAAGCTGAGTATTTGCGGCGCTTGTTTATCTGAGCCTGTTCAGCAGCCGCCCCAGATGTGAGACGCGGCAAGAGTGTCGACACCGAGCTCGTCCCAAAGTCCAAGGCACTAAGGTGGCACCATCCGGCCTTTTTCCGTCGTCCCTCAACAAACCGCACGGCTCTAGAGTCGGGAATTGATGGGACCGTGAGGGCCCGACGGATGAGGTCATTTAGCGCACCATGTCGATATAAGCGGCCAGCACTTCTTACACATGACAAACCGTTATATTGTCCATATTAAACCAATTAAAAGTACCGTGTATATTAAAATAAATACGTGCTTACCTAAAAATAATAAAAATTTCAATAATCAAAAATAATTCACTTTAAAGATAAAACGTCGTTAGCAACCAAAAACACTTTTAAAGTCACGAATATTCACACCTAACTGCCTGTTTTCCACGTAGTAAAGTAATATTTGACGAAGATCAAGTCCAAAGACATTATAATCCATTACGAAATAGATACCACGAAAGTTAGTGAATTGATCTTTGTTGATGTGTTGATAAAGTTGGTTTTTGTTGTAGGTGCCTATCTTCCAACCGCGTAGCGATGGTAACAACAATTTTTTGTGTGCGCTGCTGATCGCTGCCACTCAACACATTCCTGAGGTAACGGTGTTCTTTGGAGCCAAGCTGTTCCGAGGCACAAGGTTGGTAACCTAGGTCAAAATAGGTCATTCCACTTTCAGGGATTATAAACTGATGAGCCTGTACCTAACCATAAAATCTGGCCCCTGTACCACAAACATTACAAGTGCAACAAATTGGTATATCTGTTGACTTTCACATACTTACAAAAAAGTGATAATTATGTAGAACTAGTTGTTTCCTGCGACTCTGTCCGCGTAAAATTCGTTTATCGCTATAGAGGAAACTATGTCATTTTCTCAAACAATCTGTATACCGAATTTTATCTAAATCGATTCAGCGGTTTAGACGTGATGAGGTAAAAAACCAACAAACAGACTTACACACTTTCGCATTTATAATATAAGTGGGACTTAATTAAATTATAATTGAATGCGGATGTTTAGAATACATTGTACACTCGCGGTCAAATAATACGGGTCAGTGACGAAAACCGTATAATATCGTATTAAATACAACCTTCAAATGTTTTACATGTTAGCTGGAAAAACTAAAATTTGAAAAAAAAACGAATTAAGTAGGGCCTAAATTCAAATTGCACTTGTTTTACTTTTGCCTGTTTTCTCACTTTTGTTTTCAATCTGTCAAAGCATAATCATTAAAGGCACTCATTGTTGTCTTTCTTGGTCATTCCTGATTTACTACCATGTCGCTAACACCAGAAGAATGTACACGTATCGTCACTATGTTAGAAGAAGGCAGAAGGCAGAGAAGTACAGCGAGAATAACAGGCGTGTCACTTTCTACCGTGCAGAGAGTCGTCCAACGTTTCCGAGAAACTGGGCAGAACATTAGAAGACCAGGAACCGGCTGACCGAGATGTAGTACAGCTCGAGAAGATCGATTTATTGTTACAACCATGCTCCGAAATCGGCACCTCACGGCCGTTGAAGTCAAAAATCAACTTCGAGACCCCCGAAGAGATGACATAAACGAGCGGACTGTAAGGCGGCGGCTCCAAAAAGCTATTTTACCACCACATAGAACGGCAAATGGCCCAAAACTTGAAAGGGGATATCGAACAGCGAGATTGCTTTACGCCCGCGAACACAGACTTTGGGCAGACGAAGAATAGGCAAGACTTATGTATGCTCAATGCACATTACGGGCGGCGAAGAGTTTATAGACGGCCTGGTGAACGTTTTATTCCAGCTTGTTTTGTGGAAAAAGTGTCTTCGGCGGTGGGTCTATTATGGTCTGGGCTGGAATCTCTTCAGAGACTCGCACGGAGTTAGGGTTCATAGAAAATGGTACGCTAACTAATGCAAGATATGTGGTAGAGATTCTTAATGAGCATGTCAGCCCATACTTAATTAATATGAGTGAAAATTCCATGTTCATGCATGAAAACGCCAGGCCACACACAGCTCAGATTGTAAATGATTACTTTGACGACGTTGGCATCATTTGTATGAGCTAGCCCTCGAGAAGTCCGGACTCAAACCCGATCGAGCATGTATGGAACGAGCTTGGAAGGCGTGTAAGAGATCGAAACCCCGCCCCAGCTACACTTAGAGACCGGAAACATGCGTTAGTGGAAGAATGGATCAATATTCCGCAACATCGCATAAGAAACCTAATAAACAGCATGCCCAATAGTCTGGAAGCTGTAAGAAGAGCCCGTGGCGGCAATACGAAGTATTAATTTGGTTTAAAGGTTTTTTTTCTGTTGTATGTGAGGTACCAAGTGTTTATTTTTCTACGTAAAATTTGTTGATATTTTGTTTTGTATATAGTTTAATTAAAAAATTCATAACGTTTCAAACCTTTGATGTCGTTTTATTAACTATAGACTGATCTACAATATACAGTTTAATTCATGCTCCTAGCTCTATTATTTTAGGAGATATTCTAGTTTTTCGAACCGACCCGTATTCTTTGTCCGCGAGTGTATATGCCAACATATGAGCACGTGCGTGCCTTCGAAATTTATCCGAAATAGGTAGCCATGATTTTTTTACATAAACACTTTATAAAACTTCCCTTATTTGCCTAGAATCTAGGACCTAGATATATATATTGGTATCAGTTGTCTATTTATTTATATGTTATGGCTTTTAACGAGGTATATAAATGACTGAATTATACTTCGACGACCACTAAGTGTTGGCATGTTTTCCAGGGTAAAGAAAGTATCAAACACGCGTATCTACGCCTTCGACTCCCCCAATTACCCCCCGATTCTCGAAGCCAAGACGACCCTGGACGTGGATCCCAAGATGCTGATCCACCCGCCCGGATCTGTGCAGGACGAGTGCAGGATCCACGACCAGCTCTCGAGGAAGGTGTACACGCTGAAGGTCAATCCGACCATCACTGCTGAAATCATCAGAGCATGCTTTGAGGGCATGGAAGGTTAGTATCAGCTGCAAAGTTTCGTAATTACAAGCTTTTATTTAGTTTCACCTGTCCCATTGTCTGTCTGCCTGTCTGTCTGTAATCAAATCTTGCAAGTTAAATAATAAATCTGACAGTAGTCAGTTACTAGTCAGATTGGAATACTGACTACTTTGTAAATATAAAAAATCAAGTATTGAAATCTTGTGTCCAGCCATGGATTGTGTCCGTAGGACGTAACTCATCAACTTAATACATTAAGACATTTTTTTGAAATTTGGTTGCAAATGTAGTTTGGGTGACAATGCAAGTACACTCAACAAAAAGTATAGTCAGAAAAAAAAGCTTGTATTAAAAATGTTTTTTTATGTTTATAGGTTATTTTACAATTAATAGATGATCTCACACAAACTTTCAACTTTCGTTTTTAGGATTTTATACCGTTGTATTGTTGATTATAAATCAAACTGTAACCAGGCGTAGATTTAGCTGTTATATATCGATATTGAAACAAATTGTTAATTTAGAATAACTGCCAGAGCGTAATTAATTTTTTTTTTTTTTTTAGCAGCAATGTAATACGTAGGTACAATAATTTGACACGAGAGAGAAAGTGCTCTGTGACAGCTGTCACATCAATAAGTGCGAAGTTTTGAATAAAAACAAAATAGGTATCACAGTGATTATGCGTCTTTTTATTTAATTAGAAAAAATAATTACATTTTTTACTTAAACAGAATATGTGTGATTATCAAAAATTCGAAACGAGAAAGTGGAGTATCAAAAATAAAGATTTAAAGTTCAAGGAAAAAAATAAAAAAAAAGATATTAGAATCAGAAACGTCATGTATAATTGCGTATAGACCTATAATAAAGTCAAAAAAGAATTTGCGTTTACTTTGTCCAGCAGTCGCATTGTCGGGATTTCGCAAAATTTCTGTGGAAATTCTCAATAACTTCATGGTGGATTTCATTAACGTTGTATTACACAAAACGCCTGCGCTCAATTCTGTGCTTGTCTAATCCTAGTGGTTGAAATTTTTGTATTTTATCCCGATCCTGTAGAAATATCGGCATAAAAGTAGCAAGTATTAAGTATTCTATCTCACGTCATATGCTCTCTACCTAATAAAAAACTTTCGCATAAATTTATTAGGTACCTACCTACCTAGCAACTGGGAACCAGCAGGGTAATATTTTAAGAATTCATTAATTCTTCACATTTTATTTTATTTAAATTTATTGCTTAGTATTATGAAATGTAATGTTAACATAATGAAATTTACACGAGATTTCAACGCTCAATTAAAGTTATTAAGATAACTATCCGTCTATTATTTATTTCATTTATTTATTTACTGGTTGCATGGACATTTATGCATATTAAATCCTCTATGTAATGTTTGTACCTTACCTTATTGTATATCTTTCGTAATAAAAAACACCTGTCTAATTGTAAAGCAGAAAAAATCCGTTTACTCATACCACTTTTATCATAACATTCGCGTTACGTTTGGATGCATTAGTAAAATATCTGTAGTCGGGAAGCGCAGCGTAGGACGTCCACCAACGAAATAGGCGGATGACCTGGTTAAAGCCGCGGGTTCACGGTGGATGCAGGCCGCTTCCAACCGAGGCAACTGGGGGTCTATGGGGGAGGGCTATGTCCAACAGTGGACGTCCTACGGCTGATATGATGATGATGATGATGATTTGTAGTGAAGATATTGAATGTATTAACCTTTGCGCTATATGTCACGTTGACATTCCATACATCTACCAAAGAAATAACCGTAAAATAAGGGCTGAAAAAGTTCCATCCTGGTACAGTCACCAACTGAAGCGGCTATGCGGTTTCGGTACTCAAAATGATCTACTTACACACGACTCTACTGGCAAGGTAGTAGTTTAAATTTTGATCAGCATACTGCTTATCTCCTTCTCCTGTAGGTACTTATGTAGGTATGTTTGAATAAGAACGTATATACATATTAGCAATATTTTTTAAGGCAGTTATGCCACATTAGATTACCTAAACTATCACCTATGTATTTATTTCATCTCGCAGGCGTGGTCCTCGAAACTTACGGCAACGGCAACATCCCGATCAAGCGCAAAGAGATCTACCGCGAGATTGAGCGCGCCGTCAAAAACAACGTGCTCGTTGTCAACGTTACGCAGTGCATCAACGGCACCGTGCAGGGAAAGGCTATCTACGAGACTGGACTGGTGAGTGGACAGGCGGAGAATTAAGGTCACAGCTCTTTACAGCCACCCGGCACCTGACCAGCACCGCTTCGACTTTCAGCATCCACTCGTTGTCGGCAGGCGGTCCACGGGTGGACGCCGTGTTGACAATGAGTGGAAATCGCGTGGTCCACGAATTTCATATCAGTCGTTATGGTGGCGAGCAACGGGCTGTCACCAAGTGGTCCACTCGCCGTCCGCGCGTGGACACCTCGCGAGTGAGGCGATCCGGTGACGCTACGGAGTTGATGTAGTTAGCGCATACCCATACAAATCCATATGAAGACTAACCGCTCGAGGCGAGGCGGTGTTAGTCGGGTGCCGGGTGGCTGTAATGAGCTGTAACCTAAAGGCTACGCATAAAGTAATCTTTGCTAGTTCCCTCATATGGATGAAGTACATCTTTGTACTACCATTGGGGAGACCTAGGTCCATGTCCAACATTGAACGTCCTTCGGCTGGTATTATGATGATGACAATGACATGAAAGCTTTCCTCGCGATTGAGTGCGTTGTCAACGTCACACAATGCTTCAACGGCACCGTGCGAGAGAAGGCTCTATCGGTAGGTATCTACGAAACTTGACTGGTGAGCGGACAGGCTAAGACTACTTATTGTGTAGGTACAATCGCCATCAGATATTTCGGAGCGGCCAAGGTGGTCAAAAATATCGGCACATGCACTCTATTATTAAGGTATTACTCGTAGAGTTCCTGTATCAATATTTATGATCCCCTTGGACGCCCCGAAATATCTGATGGCGACTGTACTTCATGTGAATTAAAAAAATATGAATTAATATATATCACGGACTTGACTATTGTCACTAATACCAAACTAAGTAAAGCTTGTACAAGATAGGTGCCAGGCAACGGATGAACATAGGTATACTTTTATAGATAACTACATGCCTAAATACATAAATATCTCGCTCGACCGGAGATCGAGCCCTGGACCTCAAGTTTTCTAGCCAGAACTATAATTCGGCTATCCGTTCGTCAATTTATATTGCGGTAGTCACTTAGAAACTGAATTTTATGTTGGTACTCTTCGCAGTGAGAATTTGGGTAAGGATATTTCATTTTCTTTTCTTGTTCAGTTATTGGTGGAATGTGGCGTCGTCCCAGCTTTCGACATGACGGCAGAAGCAGCGTGGGCAAAGCTGTCTTACGTACTCAGCAAAACAGAATTAACCTATCAACAGAAAGTCGAGGTACCTAAGCACTCCTTTACTCATATACATATACTTAACTATCAAAGTAAGGATCAGCTCACACAAATGAGTTATTGACGTATTATTTCACGCAAAAAATAATCTTCTCTGCCAATGACCGTCAGGACGGCGGATGTGCCTTTGTAATAACTTCACGTAGGTAGTATTTTTTATATTTTTTATTTATATTTGTGAAGCCACCCGCCATTCTGACTCCCACGACCTTACAATTGTCCTGTTATTTTATTAATCAAAATATTTCCCCTTGCAGCTGATGAAGACGAACATACGAGGAGAGTTGTATAATCCGAACCACGCAGCTGTCAATGGAAAATAAGTTTTGACTGGGACCAAAGAAGTGTTTTTAAAGTAATTGTAGTATAGTTTCTGATAATTTATTCTTGCATGATGTTGTGTTCCTATTATTTAAACTACTTATTGATTTGTATTGAAAATTGTATGTTCAAAATAAGGAATAAGATTGAATCTTATTAGGATAAGGTCACTTTAAGAAGTTGTATTATACTTGTTGAGTGAATAGGTTAAATTTGAAATAAAGAATATACATTTTTTTAAAGATTTTATTTGAAAAAATAAGTAATTTGTACGTTATTATTTATTATGTTGACACCACAATAATATCATAATCATAACATAATCAAAGAATAAGTATTGCTACGCAAAATAATTGAAGTGCAATAAAAATAATAATAGAATAATGTCAGAATAATTAAAATAAAAAACAAGGAATTGTTATTGAATTGAAACCCCGACAAACACATGACGCAGAAAAAAAGTAGAATTCATGTAGGTACAGTAAAAAGCATAAATATTACGTTACCAAGACGTCAAAAATATATATACACCTTTATGACACTAAAAATAAGGTCGATGTATACATATTTTGACGCTATGGCTCTAGGTATATATATTTTGGCATTCGACTATATCAATCAAAATAGGCAGTGGTATTGAAAAATATTTTGACAACTTCACGCTAAGTAATATGTATTATGTTTAGTCGTTTACATTCAACTAAACACAATTGCAAATATCAAGTCACACCCTACTATCTATTATAATCTAAAACCACAGTAGTTTTTGAACATCTTTGGTATAAAACACAAATTAAATGAAGTCTGCACTGCGTGTTTTTCAGCGCCATCGATTTAAAAATAACTTTTCGTTTCACAATTCAATAGAATTTTCAAATTTCGTACAACATGGCTATGAAATAGAAGATTATAAAACTAGATTAAAATCATAGATTTAGCGTATATAAAGCGATTTAGGAGATATAATCAGATCTAGCATAAAATAATTAATTAATGCGTTTCGCAGAAGTAATTTAACTGAGATTAGCGTTATTTTGTTTTTAGTTTTTTTACGTGATACACTGGATTCCGATTTCAGAGCCCATCTAATGGTAGTGTGCTAAATCTATGATTAAAATGCTTTTAAATGTGGTAATTAAGACAATCGACCAAAACAGAACATATCGAATCGAAGTAGGTAAATCGACTTTTAAGGTGATATGTTATTGAATCACCACTAAAATACAAGTAGCTATGTAAACTAAAATACATTCGTGGACCAAAAAAAGTATATCTAAGACAAAGGGTATCTTTTAGCCCCTTTCGTATATCATTATGAGTTTTGTGCGATAAAAATAATTAAAATTAATACTTAGATTAAGCACAAATCAGCTATAGAAAGTTGCTACACCATAGACAAGATCTAGACAGAAAAGAATAAATATTGAAACTAATTTGTTCATATTAAGGAGGTAGAGTACAGTTTAAGACCAGAGGCCGTATTGCGTTACGTTTCTGACGCTCACGATCGCAATTAAATGAAAGGTTTCGCATACAAAAACTGTCATTTGATTGCGACCCTGAGCGTTAGAAACGATAGGCCTCACACGGCCTCAGCTTAATTTCGTCAATTATGTTATATTCTACAAAGTACAAAATCTAATGGTCTTTAGGACTAACTGATATTAACTAAATTTGTAATGAAAGGTATCTAGAACGATGCATTACAAACATAGGTCTTCTTACTCGTAACATTTAGCGGGATGCTATTTAGGTGGGGTACATTAAAAAGTTTATATCTACCATACATTATTATTGGTATAATTGTTTGGAACGATGTCAAAAGCTTTTTTAATTGCACATTTGTTGATATACTTAAGAACCAAATCTATCACACACTTTGAAACTGAATGTGATTCAAACAGCCATTTTTAATTAAATGCCTACGACATTTACTTTACATCTTATACAGATGTCATTTGCAGACAACGCAAAAAGGGAAAAAGGAAAGTATCATAAACTACACACACACAGCTTCTATTACACAGATTATATATTAAATTACGTCGTTTTTATTTTCAGATTTCGCGTATTGTGTTTGTTTTACCCAGATATTTTGAATTTTTTGACATTTTCAGTCCGCCAGGGTGAGAGATGTTTATAGAGATATAACCTTCTTGTTGACATTCGGCACAATAGTGGCAGGCTCTTCTGAAAGCAAACAAAATAAAATATTTGAAGACGGATTTTCAATACAAGAGTAATAGTTACAACTAGACCAACATTAGCCAAACCTCTTGTAGGTTAAGTAAGTGTGGTTTCTATTAAATAATTTAAATCCATACTATACTATATTACTATAATATACTATAATTAAATAATAATATTATAAATGCGAGTGTGTTTGTATGTTTGTGTGTTTGTCCGTTTTTCACGCCGTAACGGAGCGAGCGACGTATCGACGTGATTTTTGGCATAAAGATAGTTTATGGGCCCGAGAGTGACATAGGCTACTTTTTATCCCGGAAAAATGCACAGTTCCCGAGGGAACAGCGCGCGATAACCGAATACGACGCGGGCGGAGCCGCGGGAAAAAGCTAGTAATGTTATAATTCTTACCAGTAACGACACCACCCGCTGGATGCAGACGTTTCAAGACCTGAAAATTAAAAAAAAGATGAATACTTGAAATAGACATCTTAAGGGATAATATTTATTTTCTTCTAAGAAGTGGTTCTAGAAACAACTAAAATTACAGTAAAGGCTGGTCAGGAATATAAAAACCTGACGCGAGGTTTTTCTGCAACATTCTTTACACTTACTATAAGATACCTATTATATACCAGCAGTCATATTGACAACGGTGTCGGTGATGTTATTTAAAGGATTATTTTCTAATCCCTCAGACTTAAACAAACACAAAATAACACTTTAAAATACCACGCGCAAACAACGTTAAACTTTGCCAGCAATGACAGATGACATTTGAATTTAGTGTTACCAGTGCAAGAAATTATTTCTATTGGTTTTCCGGAATATGGCGAGGTTTTTTATAATTCTGGTCAGCCTTTATAATATATTAATTAGTGTTAATATTTTGAACGTATTTTCAGCACTACTGAGGTTCACCCACATGCACAGAAACACCCCTCCTTTTATTTATAGGCGCGCGTGAGGAGGTGTGTTTAATATTTTCGCTGTCTAATTTTAATTTATCTTCTTTTTGTCACATACATTTGTATCAGAAACAATCTATCCAACCCAAATTTTCCAGGCATTACTTTTTACAGAAATGTTTTAAATTTATCTCACGAAGCTTTCCCGAAGTCCGCCAAAGGACGGTGCATTACCTGTGCCAAGTCGAAGCCGGTGAGGGTCTTGAGTGCGGGCGGCAGGCTGCCAGCAAGGCGCGCCACCTCGCCGGTGGCGCCGTTGTCGCCCACCATTACTATCTCGTCGGTCTTCGCCAAAGGAGCCGATACCTCGGCTGCGATCTGAATCGCACAAATTACAGGTAGTTTAGCTGAAGAAAATCACTACTCTCAATGTAATAAAATAATATTTAAACGAGATTCTATATGAACTAAATCCAAAGGTTTTATACGCAGAGGCGCGCAGACATCCGTACATTGTACAACATTAAAAGAGACAGCATAGACTATATTTTTAAAAACATTAGTTCTAATCCATTCAAAATTATCTGAGCCATAGTCAAAATCTGACTCAAGAAATTTTAAGACTAAAATTGATTCATCACTATCGCTTTCATTACAAATGATGAGGAATGGTTTATTTTTATTTTTTACTACAAAACAAATACAACAAGATCGCAGTTAATTATGCCACTATTAAATAGAAAACCCACTAGGGGTTTATGTAATAGTACTAATAAAAAAAAGTACTAATGAGAAAGGAACACTAATTTTACAAAAAAAAAAACTGTACGCATTACTAAGTTGCAGCTACTTAAGTTTAACTTATCTTTGTTAAAATTCCTCACCTTAGGTAGAGCTTCAAGCACCAGAGCCATGAGCGCAGCTTCGCCATACTGCTTGTAGACCTTGGCTTTGGCCAGCATGCGTTCGGCATCGGCCTTTCCTACATCACCAATGGCCATAGCTTCGGCCAGACCCAGCACTTTGATGCGTTCAGCGTCTGCTTTTGCACCTTCTACCGTTTGAGTGCTGGAATTAGAGACGAAAAAGAAATCATATTTATTCCCGTACAACATAATAATGTCACTAGGTGACATGCAAAATGGATCACAAATATTGCAAACTGGTGCCCTCCAAATGGAAGTCTCACATGAAGTCATAAGGCCTTGCAGAGGCCTTTTAAGTTGATAATGATTTGTTCCTAGAGTTTGAGCTCACCGTTTGCCCTCGGCAATTGCCTGGAGACGATAGGCTTCGGCCTCAGCCGGCAGACGCACCGTCGATACCAGCTCCTCCTCGCGACGGAGAATCTCCATCTGTTCCACCTGTGGTAAAAGCAAACAGAAAATTAGTCACAGTCACCCAAAGTACAATTAAAACGTAAACATGCTTAATTGATTCAGCGGAGTCTAGAAGTTCTATTAGACAGTGTATCCAAGTGGATCCAACAGTTATCCCAAATACTAACGGCAAATGTACATGATAGACATGATAATTATGATATATCCTTCACTATAATTGATTTAATAATACCTACCCATGTATACCTAAGTGTAAATATTAGTGGATTAAAACAGGTCTTAGATATTTATTATCACAATATGAAAACATAGTCAGACCAATGGAATTAATTGCAGTTGATTTTATACGTCTATATTATGTAGTTCTATCACAATTACCTATATAACGTTTTAAACTTTCGTGATTCGTCGAACTTTCTTGTACAATAATACTTGTATAATAATAGCGAGATAAGTCCCATTTATGGTATTTTGACTACAATTACCTATGTTTTCATCATGGATAAAATAATAATTATAAATTACTGCTTATTACGAAATAGCTAACCTCAATCTGCTTACGACGCTCCACGATTTCGATCTGTATTTCTTCGTTACGTATCTTTTGTTTGATTTTCGCAGCTTGCAACTCGTATGCTAAAGCTGCTTCGGCTTTCTGTAAAACAATTGTCTTCTTTAATTAATCCGTTCACTTTCAAAAAATGAAAGAATCATCTGGTAGGTCTTAGACTTACAGCAGTGTTGACTTCCTGGTCAAACTGTGCCTTTTGCAGTTTGAACATCCTGGTGTTATCTTCTATCTTGGTGTCCATCGAATACTTTACGTCCATTGCGCTCTTTTCGCATTCCGCTTCCTGAAAAGTTTCGAAAACCCCCATTAAATAATGTAGATGTTATGAACCAAGTGATTAATAAGGGCATTATATGCCCGGGCATTATAATTAATGACAAGCTATACCGGGCAAATTACATTAAATTATTATTTATCACATTGTCCGGGCATTATGAATATTGCTACATGATCGTTGGGCAATTTGATTACAACTGATTCTTGGCTAGCTGAAGTCTGATGCATTCAATGGGAAAGTTAGGTGCGACGACGAGCGCAGCGAGGAGGAGCGTGTTAGGTTCAACTGTGACCAAAACAAGCACGAGCCGAGCGAGCGAAGCGAGCGTGCCGCGGCACGGCCGGCGAGTGCCAGAATGAAATTCTACCATTAAGATAACTTACTTAACAGATTTTTATAAATTAAATTTTAAGTATAAATAAAAAAATAGTAATGAGACACGTTATTTTATTACTTTGCCCAATAGGGGATAGACATTATGTATATTGCCCGGGCAATGTAAATTAATTGAATAGTTTTTATCAAATTGCTATCTCTTATTGTTCATTTTTCATAATGCTCCCGGGCATTATGAAAAATGACCGATTTATCACTTGGTCCACAACATAGATACTAAATATGCGAAAATTTCAATCAAAGAACGTTTATAAGGCAAGTATTTTTATTAAAATTGGTCAAGGTTTTAAAACACGCCTAAATTGGTCGGTCAATTAACAGTTATTGTCTCCAATATTATTTCGTCACACAATTGATGAGAGTTATACCCAAAATACTATACACTATACTTACACTATTCGATGTTATTATTATTATTTTTTTCGCTCCATCTAATGTATTTTTATGTGTATCGAATATGTGTAAATAAATGTTTCTCTCTCTCTCTCTCTCTCAAAATAGATTGCTGTATAGGCGGTTTCACTTAACAAAATGAATCGAAATACTGTAGTTAATTCTCGTAAATTCCTCAAGAAATTACGGATTTTATTCGAAAAACGTGAGCTGCATAGTACAGTGAATAGTACCTCAAAGTAGAGGCCTTATTGTCTAACACACTTGGAATTACAATCGTTTTCATTTCACCGACCGTTCCTTTCTGTCATACGGCATGAGATGAGGGCAGAAAGAGGTGGTGAATGCGATCGCGAACGTCTATAGAATAACACAATACGGCCTAAGCTCTTAAAATGATTTATTATTATTACGAGTATACACTTCTGTAAAACATCATCCACCTACATTTCGGAAATGAAAAGAATATCATTGTTAAAGTTGTTATTAGCTACTCGAACAGCTTTTTTTCGTTCTCCAATTTAAGAACAACCGTGGACAGTAAGTCATCACGAACTTACCCTGATCCCAGCATCCCTGTTGGCTTGAGCGACGCCCACGTCAGCGTCCCGCTTCACCACCGCCGTCTGCGCCTTCCCCAAGCTGGCCAGGTACTGGACGTCATCGTACACGTCCTTGATCGTGAAGGACAAGATCTCGATGCCCATCCGGCCGACGTCGGGGGCCGCTACCTCGCGCACCAGCCCCGCGAACTGATCTCTGTCCTTGTACACCTCTTCGACTGTAAGCGTTCCTGGAGGACAATGAAAAGAGGTAGTAAAGTAAAAGCCTGATTCAGGTGCATTACTTGTTATACAACGCAAGCACTTACTAACATTTTTATGGATGTTTTTCTACTCCGAATTAAAGAGATTCGAATTACGCTATTTACGCTTTAAGTGAAATAAAACTGCTATAGCGCCCCCTCTTCCTTTTTAATTTATCTAAAACCGAAAAAAGGATTTATAATTTAATCATCATCATCATATCAGCCGTAGAACGGTCACTGTTGGTCATAGGTCTCCTCCATATGGAGGGAAGGAGGGGGTTGCCAATACTCGAGGCGCTTGGCAAGCGGGTTGGCGAGCGCATTACAGGATGTAAAGTTTCCGAGAAGACGCTGCTGCCCATATTCCGGTAATTATAATAGGTATAACTGTGAAAATATCTTGAAAGTAAATAATTTAATCCCAAACTGATTGTAGGTAGGTATAATTTCTTAATAAATTGGAAATGTAATTATGTTTAGTGGCCAGATGTTGCTTGAAAAATAGCAGGTGTTCACATTGTTTTCCTCACGATCTCTCCATAAAGGGAATTGTCACGAAAACTCAGGTTTATGACCGTCAAGTATTTTACGATTTGCAGTAGGTTGAGATTGTGATAAATTTGAAGGAAAATTTTAAAGCTAGAGGGTATTACTACTAGTATAACCAGGCCGAATCCAGCTTCATGGCTAGCTTGTTTTGTTGCTTGATGTAATTATACCTACTTCTTCTTTACTTAATTAAAGATAATTCCCATTTGTTCCATGGAGCTTTGAACGTGTAAGTTCAGTTTAATTGTGTGGGTAAATTGTATGTTCTTTTAAACAAATAGGGATTACCCTTCACTGTTGTGAAATCTAAGTGAGAGGAGCATGACTGTTGGCAACACCAACAAATGAATATTTTTAATTATGAGTGACAACACTAGCGCCCTCTCTCTTGCTTCAGCTCCGACTCTGTGAATTACGTGTTTTACAATTAAATTTATTTTAATTATAAAAAAGCCTTTTCATCAGTACTAAAATCAGTGACTCAATACCTAATCTACTCTACAATGACTTGTCTATTCTGTATAGTCATGTCATGTTTTTTTGTAAGTTACAAAAAGGAGAAAAAGAAAAAAAGAAGAAAGCAATGCTTTCGCTCAGTTGACTTGGTATTATTCAATAAAATTTTACGTTTTGCTTTACTTCAATGAGTGTTTCTTGACAGGCAAAATATCGCTAGATAGATGGCGCTAGTATCGAGGCGTCTTTTTGACGGGTGACACTTTTTCCCGGCCCAGATATACCGACATGGAAATACCGACACCCTGTTTTTCACGTACACGCCCATAGAAACTGTCAATAGTTTCAGTCACAGAAACCCTCATTGTACAGTCGAGTTCGTAAACTTCTGAGCAAAAATTTTTTCAAAAATATCTGAACACGCTTCTACGCCGTTAACAAGAGTCGTGTTCACATATTTTTGATAAAATGATTGCTCAGAAGCTTATGAACTCGACTGTACCATAGTAACATGTGAAAACATAAAAGTTAACAATACGAAACTTACTTCTTGACATTTAAATATGTCAAGCCAAAGGTGAGCGCCAGCGGCACGAGTGTAACCCGTAGAAACTCCATCGTAAAGCACTTTTATCACTCACGGTTTTTATCATTAGCACTTCAATTCTTGGTCATCACATCCATTGTATAAGTTAATGATATCAGTAGGAAGACTTCTTTGGCTAGTTTTTGGATTCAATTAATTCAAATAAACTGTATGTTCCTTTTTGTAGCGGATATCTTTAACTTGTCGTTTCTCGTAACATAAATATGGATGGGATTGAATTTTTTTTTGCCGCTAATGCCTCATTATCTATAAATATTCCTGCTAAACCATAAAAACTTAGTTTTTTATGACAATATAGAATGAAGCTAAAATCATACTATTCTAAACATAACATTTTAATATTAACATTATTAGCTTATTAAATGATTTTTTTTTAGATTACTGATTATTTGTCATTTTTTAATCCCCGGCGCAAAAGAGGGGTCTTAAAGTTTGCCCGCTATGTGTCTGTCTGTCTGTGGCACCGTAGCTCATAAACGGGTGGATCGATTTGAATACGGTTTTTTTATTTGACATCAGGTTTTCTAGCGACGGTTCTTATAGGTAGACATGTTTCATCAAAATTGGTTCAGCTGTTTTTGAGATATTGAACTTTGAAGTGAAAAAGTCGAGGATTTTCCAACTTTTTGTTGGTCATGTTAGGTTATTACTTTTAAATTTTAAGTATTTACTATTTTTAAATTGCTATTTTTAATTTTTTTAATGTACTCTTATGACAATTTTAGGATAAATTCTTCACATTTGATATATAATGAAAGTTATGGTGTATATATTATACTGAATGGGCGCGCGGGGTACTGTAACATGGCAAACCTCCGCGGTGCGCAACTGGCCGCTTACAGAAGAAAAAAAAACTAAATTCTAAATTATTGATACTAATTTGTTTTTTCCTGTCATTGGCTCTACTATTTGGCAAGGCGTAAGCCGAAATTTGATTTTCTTTACAAGAAAATATTAATTATTTACGCGGTTCTTTACACATACGTAGTGAATGACCATTAACTCTACAGCGCACAAAAATTGCTTATTAGTATTAACAATATTTACAGAATGATTATTTACAGGTTTATATACAAAGTCCTCAGTCAAAGTAGAAGGACTGCTGGTACGAGGTTCCTTAAAGTTTCTAGAGCGGTCTAGGCAAGCTTCGTACTTTTTACATATCACCTTCAAACTCTCTATGGATTGGACGTCAGACTGAGCTACCATAATGTCGTACTCAGGACGGATATTCCTCAATAGAAGGCTAGCCGGTCGGAGAAATAAAAGGCTTGTGGTTACAAAATAAAAATATAATACAAAAGAAAATATATACAATTATTTCAGTCAGCACTGCTCTTGTAGATAAATTTAAAAAAACACTGGCCTGAGACTTGTAGGATATGTAGGGAAACAGGGTAGGGTGTTGAGGTAGCCTCGAAGCGTCCAGTCGCGACGGCGATCTGCTCCGAGGCAGCAGAACGGAGAGGAAGTGGAGATGATGATTTGGATTCAGCAGGAAAAAGGAAGGGCTGGAATGAAACACCCTGCTTTACTGCTTGCTTGCAGCACCCATCCAAGTCTCGTTTTAGTGTCGGACCAGCGAAAAAGAGCTAAACGAGACTTGGATTAGGTTTTACAAAATGTACACAAGAAATAAATGTTAGAAGTAGATATAATAATATTTACAATACCTGCAATAGTGGCAGCCCTTATATTACAAGTAGTAGTCAGTGAAATAGCTATCACCGAGTAAATAATTAATATTTTCTTGTAAAGAAAATCAAATTTCGGCTTACGCCTTGCCAAATAGTAGAGCCAATCACAGGAAAAAAACAAAAGAATATCAGTTATTTAGAATTTAGATTTTTTTTCTGTAAGCGGCCAGTTGCGCACCGCGGAGGTTTGCCATGTTACAGTTCAATAAAATAAACTTTACTATTGGAAATTGTAACCTAGTCTGTAGAGCTTGGCAATAGCACGGTATGCAGGTAAAAAGTTCCGACGCAGAAGATTGTTTCATACTCGCGATTGATTCAGGCGTTACTAAGCGGAGATTCATATCAATGAAAAAAGTAATTATGGACTAACAAGGAAAAGGATATAGTTGTACATCATGCGCAGAGAGTTTTACCAATTCCAAGCCCTTGTTAATCACGTGAACGCGAAAGCTAACAAATATTGGTCGTATAAAAACGTCAGGCAAGAAACACATAATTAATGAGATGGTATTTTTCTTCTATACCCTTTTCCTGGCTTGAAGTAAAAGTGCTTTATCTCTAGTGTTATTAATAGGTTTTCTTAGCGTTTCATAACTTTTCCGAAGCTTAGGAGTTGGCTACACATTTTTTAAATCATGTCAATAAACTGATTTTTTGTATTACTTCACTGGTTAGCTAAAAAGTTATTGCTTTTTATTTTTATTTTTTTATTCTACTGGATGGCAAACGAGCAAATGGGTCTCCTGATGGTAAGAGATCACCACCGCCCATATACATCTGCAACACCAGGGCAGGCCTAAGATGGGTTACCTCAAGTGCCAGTAATTTCACCGGCTGTCTGACTCTCCACGCCGAAACATAACAGTGCAAGCACTGCTGCTTCTCGGCAGGATTAGCGAGCAAGATGGTGGTAGCAATCCGGGCAAATCTTTCTCAAGCCCAAAAACCTTTTCCATTTCAATCTACGCGAATTTTCAATCGTCTTCCATCTCACTTAACCTCAAACTTTCCAAGTAATGCGTTTCCTCGATTTCAATCCGCTAAATTCTGAAACGTATTCGACTAGAGTCGACTCAGGGACAGTGATTTAACATTGTCAAACGTGGACTATTTTAAATTGGATTGTTCATGTAAGAGATGACACTAACTGAATTGAAAGAGGACATTTATTTCGTAGATGGCAATGATGCCAATGATTGTAAGAATGTCACCGCATATATTATACACATTTTAGTAAGAATAAGAATAAGAAACATTTATTTCATAACTAACAATCAATTAGGAAGTAACAAATATTCCAATAACTATCTAAGTACGTTTGTTATGAAAAAGGAATCCACTCAGCATTTGTCAGGTCACGGAAGGTGACTCGACGCTGATATTATGTGGATCCTAGTTGGCATGTGATACAGAACTGCCCAAAGCGCCGCGCAACGCAGCCCTACCCAAAATAAAAATAAATAGTAAAAAAAGAAAACTCACAGATAGAAATGCTGTTGTAACACCCGCTACTGCCGAACGTCCTCAAATAGAATCATACCCCAAAGTCTTATCACCTGCTATCATTCTTTGGCCTTCCATAACACCAAGGCACATCCACACATCACACACATCCCACACACAAGAGCGCTACGCTGGATTAATCTGTAATTTTAGCAAATGATTTTTTAAGTCTCTTTTGAATTTGTATTAAGTTTTTACATTTCTTATTGGAGGAGGGATGTTGTTCTAGCACTTCGTGGCAGCGTATTTAAAGCTACCACGAAATGAAGCGCTCCCATGTCGGGGAAAAAGAAGGCGGGGGGCTCGTCGGATGGCGCGGATTGAAAAAAATAGCTTATATAGTAATTTTACATCCCACTAATTGTGGACATTGAAAATTTGAAACTAAAAGTTTAATTAAACCAAGAGAGCGACGCCACTCGTCATATTATTATTTGCTTGTGAAAAAGAGTGTTAGGTAGGTAAATGCCCTAATGATTGACATGCTGCATAGTGACCAATAGATGACATTCTGATATAAAAATACATAATTCTGACATAGCTGGTACTGGGACAGAGACCAGCACTCAGACGTCTATGTTATTGTTTTTTTGGTATATATTATTGGGTAAAATTTTAACCCCCACGAATTTTTATATTCTCTAGTTTTATTTCGCTTAGTAGGTACAGTCACCAGCACCAATATCTGGCACAACAAGCGTGCATAAATATCTGATATGACTCTATTTCTAGGGCCGAAAGGACGTGTCAGATATTTTTGCACGCTCCGCTGTGGCAGATATTAATGCTGGTGACTGTACCTACCTTATCTTATAAAAATATAAAGCCTTAATTGATGATCAATTCTTAAAAGAAAATGTAATCGCGGCTTACATCTCGTAGATAATAATATCTTTAAATTAAAAAGAGGTATGAATAACTGTTAACAACTGTTTACTTTTCGTCATCATAGTTTTTACTGTAAATTTCAATTATAACAAATCTCGACAGCATTTTGAAAATAAACATGAGACGATAAGGGAGTGATAATTTACATTCCGTACGCCCGCATTCGTTTCGTGCCAGTTTCATAAAGAAAATGGCTTCTAGGCTTTTCAGATTGACTTTCCGTGTTACCCTAGTCTGTGGCGTTATTAAAAAAAATCACCAAAACACCACGACGAGTACGAGTGATTGTAGTTTGTGCCATTGTAATATTTTAAGATTAAAAACCACTTGCTCCAAAAAATAAAAATCGATCGATTAAGTATTAAGTAGGTAAGCTCCGTCTAGAGGTGTCAAACTGGAGCTGTCTAGCTTAAACCAGGTTTAACGACTAAATCCAGACTGA
The DNA here is from genome assembly GCF_025370935.1 of Choristoneura fumiferana. Lineage (NCBI taxonomy): Eukaryota > Metazoa > Arthropoda > Insecta > Lepidoptera > Tortricidae > Choristoneura > Choristoneura fumiferana. Next base: position 10,785,047 of record NC_133480.1, read on the forward strand.
CTTTTCCTAGCAAGTGACCTTATGAACAGCATTGTATACCAGGGGGAGGGTTTATGAAATCGTAAAACTGTAAAATAACATTCGAAAGGGGTTTGAAAATTGTACTAATTCACATCGTCTTTTTTCTGATTTCTGATAACTTCGACAGACGGCTGATTTTGCATTGATAGAAACTATTGGTAATAAACTTTTTGCACAACTCCAATAAAAATTGCTTTTCGAAAAAAATGTTTTTTATTCTTCAAAATAGGTATAACTTCAGTCTCATAGCTGTAAGTTTTGTTTGAACGACTTCCAAAGCATATTTTCCAGTGAGATAAAAAAAATCGGTCCATAGACTCAAGTAACCGAACAAGAACATCCTGAGGCCGTATTGCCTAACGTTTTTAAGACTCGTGATCGCAATCAAATGACAGATTTCGCATACAAAAACTGTCGTTTGATTGCAATCGTGAGCGCCAGAAACGTTAGGCGATACGGCCTCTGGTTTAAATGTAATGTTGCATTTATGATTCCTTCCTTCTACTTAAAATATCTGTTAACTCGATTGCATTTCAACCTTGAATGCACTTCCTACATATATCCACACCTGCATTAGTTAACACAAGCTAGAAACAGACAAGACGTATGCTCGCGTGGAATTTGTAATGAACCGGAATGTGGAATTTTTTATGATACTAATGTTAAAGTGTTTAACTTGTAAAATAAACGTACGTTCAGGGCTACGGAAAGGTACATTTCGTCACTACTTTGAAAAAAGCTCGTATCTCAAAATTGATACTTTTCTAATTGAACTTTACGAAGATTATTTCAAAGGTCAATTTTGTTGACGTATTGATTTGATACGAGATTTTTTCAAAGTAGTGACGATTTACATTAAGATGTTACTGTCGCAGTTGAATTATATGTAGGACAATACAATAAGCTAGTATTCTAAAAAAATTGAATAATTCTGCCAAGTTAGAGTATTAGAAAATATTGGACAAGTATTTTTTCTTTTGCCAGTTAAACAAAAATGATGAAGATAATAGTCGGTTAAAGTTTCGCGTAACGTGACGTCTTCAGCTAGACACATCCAGCTCCTGCCAGCAGCCTTTCTTAGATCGTCACTCCACCTGGCCGGCGTCCTATACTACGTTTAATACGCGGTCTCCACTCAAGGACTCGTTTAATCCAGCGGTTGTCAAGATAACGAATTAAATTTCAACTGTTTATTAAAAAAAACAAGGAAAAATGTTTTTCGATGACCACGACAGAAAGGCTACGATTTTTTCTTTGCCCGGTAAATCACAAGTAACGGCTGATTTAGGCCCACCATTCGTTTTCCGACCCTTCCATTTGAATTATTTCGTTCTTTATCATTCGCAATTATTTTCATTCACTCATTGTTCCTTGGTTCCACTGACCGAGACCGAGACGCGGTAACATTTTATTCCCGGTCGATTCATTTTCATTTACCCGTAATAAAATAGTAACCAATTATTTCACAGTTCTAATAAATAGCACAGTTCAGATATATCTCGACAACGCGTGCGAAATTTTGCTACCCACTTAGTTTTTTTAATTTCATTTGCTTTAGTTATACAATCGAACTTGTTAAATTCGCTCACATTCTAAATTGCACAATGATCTAGATTACAAAAATAAATGTTATAAAATCATTCACTAAATATAATGTTACTTTATGCCCAACGGTCGGCGTACATTTAATTTGTCACAAGCGTTGACGCTCAGGTAAATTCGATACACTACTGCAGTGTTTGCATTCACGTTTCTACCAACATTACAGACACGGATGGCATATGGGGTTATCATTATTTGCACTAGGGACGATATAAATATTGATAAGAATGCGGTACGATTGCCTCTGATAATAAAAATGAATCTTACGCAGTGTTATCACTATCAATTATGATCTCATGGCGTACCTTTAGGCGGTTAAGGTTATGATAATTATCTTGTCTCTTATTATTATAGGTTGTTGACATTATTAGAAATCGACTAGAAGCTTCTTATACACTCTCTTTTTCATCCCGAGAATAAAATACACCCGAAGTGGAAATAAATATGTATAGAAAATAATGTAAGCAACTGAAGGTTTTCTACTGTATCGCAAATAGAGTTTCCGATCTCTTCCATGATAATATTACCCATGATAACAAACCTTACGTAAAAAAAGTAAAAGAAACAAAACCGTACTATTCCAAAATATTCTGCGACCATGGAAGCGTATTCTTACACATTATATACTAGCTGGAGATTCTAGACCGACTTGTTCCCAAGCATAGATTAAAGATTTGCCGGCACCAGAAGCGGACTAGTAATTTACATCCTGGCATGAACAGGGTTGATTGCAAGTGGGTGTTAGACAAATGTCTCCACAGCTGCCTGTACCAATATTTTCAAATTGCTGGAATTGTACCAATGTGGTCAGAGGCATAATCAGGTTAACTGTGTGTCTATTAAGCTAGCACATAGGCGACACTGGGAGCAAGCAGAGCGGAAGCGGAGACACGTATTCTTTGAATTTCTATGAACTGAAGCCGGCTTATATCGCATATTCGTATTACAAAATAAATCTTTCTTTCTTTCTTATATATTTTTTTTCAATCGTAGTTTAATCAAAGTTATTCATATGGGTGTGAAGCACGAGCATTTAGCAAAGCATTAGTCTTCATTATGAGTCTCCACCGGCTCACAAGCACTCGCATACTTAACCAAACGCCAAACGTTGAAAATAGGAAATCATCTTACGAATTAATATTATGACATCTTGGGCATTCTATAGATAAGAGTACATTACTGCCGAGGCCGGGAAAAAGCAATTCGTGGATGAGTAGAGTTATATAAATACGAATCCACGAATTTCCATTTCCGCTGAGGCATGTAAAGTGCTTTTCTCCGATATTTAATGCGGGGAAATAAAGCAAAATTGTTAAAATATTAAATTAAATGCTCAGCCATAGTTTTAAAAAGTTGCGCTTATACTTTCCCGCGATACTTGTTTTTTTTTTAAGTACACGACACGACTCATAATGCCATTTCATTAGAAATAATAATTAAATAAACAAATATAAAGTTAAATGCAATGGAGCTTAGTATAACTAAATTACAGTTTAGCCATTTTCTTTTGTTATCATATTTTATTCGGTTTCTTAAATTGTGCTTGAACTCAAATTATAAAAAAAGCAGTGACACTGTTCGAGACATTTTTAAAGACGCTGTTTCTTCCTAAACTAAATCTTAGACTAGGACTCAAACAGAGAAAAGGTAGAAGGAATTTGATCGCCAGGCTGTTAAGATTGACTTATCGTGGTCAAAACGTGAATTTAAAAAGTAAAATAAAACCGTATGGTAGGTAATGGAATTTCATACAACTTCCCGGCCGCCTGAGCGATTGTGAGTTTTTTTTATTTGTGGCAGTCTATAAGGAAGAACTTCGTGTACTATGTTTGCGACAGTTAGGCGGACATTTCCAAGCATATTGGAGAAAACTTGCATTAAAACATTATAAAGTCTAGATTAACCGTGAGCAGAATGTTAATAACAAGTTAAATCAGGGACTAGATGTAAGTAGTAAGCGAAGCTGAAAAAAGTACCACTCATTATAGTTGCAAATAAAGTCAAGGAAAATTTATTATGGCTTTTCCCGACTTTATATTCTACGTATAGAATAATTAATAGTAAATAATATCAATCGCACTTCAATTTATCTGTCAATGTACTATCTTTTAATATGCGATGTTCTGTATAATAATTTATGTCCTTGAATCTGTTTTATTCGAGACAATAGGCTTAATCTGTGAAGTTTCAGTAGACACCTTAAACAGGGTTTGTTACTTTACAATAACAATAGAAAGCCTTAGTAGTTTCAAAGCTTTGGTTTAATCACTAAAGCTGCTTAAGTCATTTAACGGATGAGTAACAAAGGCTACATATTCGTTGAGGAGACCGTAAAGTGAGACAAACGTGAGTTAATGTGAGTTAATTTAGGTAGTTCCCTAGTCTCCGGATGAAACAACTAGCGGTTAGTGCACACAACCTACACCAACTTGTCACCACTGATGTCACGTAAGAATTTAGGCACAACAGGATGACTAGGTACATATACTTAGAAAAAGGTTGTTTCGCGTAGAGGAGTACAGCTAGATAGAGTCTAACTACTTAATCGGTGACTAGGTAGAGACGACGCAATACCAATTTTTTGGTTTGAATAGTCATTCCTAATAAAATAATATTTTTTAAATAGATATTCTATGCTCTGGGTAAAAGGATTGAAGATTTTATAAGAACTTGCTCCAACGGGACCGTATCGTGGTGGGTATTCAGAGAAATTCATGAATTCAATGAACTCGTTCAAAAGACGATTTTCAATAAAACAGTCAGAACAATGTCAACATTCAGTGTCAGAAAATGATTATAGGCATGTACATAATGATTAAAAAAGCCGTTCCTAGTGGGTTGACCTATCGCCTCTCAAACAGAGGGTCGTGGTTCAAACCCGGCTCGCACCTCTGATTTTCGAATTCACGTGCGGAATTACATTTGAAATTTACCACGAGCTTTGCGGTGAAGGAAAACATCGTGAGGAAACCTGCACAAACCTGCGAAGCAATTCAATGGTGAGTGTGTGAAGTCCCAATCCGCACTGGGCCCGCTGGGAACTATGGCCGAGCCTCTTGTTCTGAGAGGAGGCCTGTGCCCAGCAGTGGGACGTATATAGTATATAGGCTGGATGATGATGATGACATAATGATTGATAACATTACAGGTGCTCAAAACGTATAATTACGACTCTACTTGTATTATCAATATACAATATTTGATGGCGATCGATATAGTTATAATGTACCCCAAAAGCAATGCTAATGTAATGATGTTGAAGACATCACTTTGGCACCCGAATCAGGATGGAATGCTAATGCTACGCTTCTGAATTTGACAGTTATAGTTATTAATCACAAGTTCGTCCAACCGGCCTTGACATCGCATTAACTCACATTAACTTTTGCTGAATGCTGCACCTAAGAGCTCCATTACACGCCTACACCCTATAAAGACATTCAGCTTGCTAACGACTTAACAGTATAATTCTACGGTCGATTTTCGCACGTTCTATTTTCTTTGAAACATCGCAAGAGTACTTGAAACAAGCGACTATCGGTCTTCGAGCGGGAGTCTTTTTTCATGGAATGGAAATTTTGAACCTAGTTTTTACGAGTTTTCCGTGTTTTATCACTCTTGCACCCAAATTTCCGAAAAACGAATAGGTTTTAGGCGATATCTTAAGGTTTTTTTCAGTTTAATAAGACTGATCTTTGCATAGCCACCGAAAACTTGTTAAATCAAGAAGTTATGCTTAATTAGTGTTGAATACACGAGTATAGTTTTTACAATATCGACAGAAAGGAAACAACTGTCTCTTTCAAAATACAAAACATCTAAAGAAAACTTCAAACAAGTTTTTCACGTTGCACGTCCATAATTTTCATACAACTTGATATATCCATATCAGAGCCAGAAGTGTAGTAAGACTGTTGTTATATCACTACAGCACAGTAGGGATTACTTTTATTGACACTTTCCCGACCTCTGATACATTAATTTATGTGTTATACGGCTTGTATATAGCTTGGTCCTCTGGGGCGACCCGCCGCTCGCGACGGCCGCGGCGGGACTGAAACAGAATCTCCTTCAGGCTTCTGTTAGCCTGGTGCCGAACTGTCTTTTTATATTAGCACCCGGATAGAAACTGATTTATTACAGGGCAATTATCGTTAAAATTACTGCGGGTGTTAAAAGTTAACGTAACGTAAAGGTTGAGTTACGGATCGTTCTGAGAATGAAGTTAATGTATTGCAGTAATTTATTACGTTTTACTAGCCTACCTATTTAACTGTGTTCTTCGTCGCGTGAATAATGGTGCAAGAGGTTAATAATAACAATATAAATTAACTTGTTTTCCTTAAATCAGAAAATGAAAAGCCTTAAAATTTGATTAAAAGTATTATTGCTGAACTTATTTGTAGAGGATTGATCAACAAAATCGCTTCTCAGCCGGTTAAGATATACTTAACCACCACTGAACCAATAATATATGTACGTACAAAAGTTTTTTTTAATTGTAATATGTCTAATAAAATGTGAAGTAGATATGTTACGTTCTGGTGAGCTCTGGTTAGCAGTCTTTGAATCCGCTGAAATTATTTTTCAGTGTAATCTTGGTGTAATCCGTCAACTTGTCAGCGGATCTAGATTTGTGGTCTGTGCTACATTTTTACTAAGGTTTCTTAGTTTATCTGGTATAAAGATAGATAGCTGACATGTTGCTAAAATACTTGCCAAGTATTTTTAAAATGTTGACTTGGTTTTATCAGACTCAAAAAAAATGCTACAAAAATTCTTGCAACGTCGCGCAATATTCTTGTAAAATGGTGAAGGATCCGTATCCATAATATCTAAGACGTGCCTACCTGGGCCAAAATTATTAAAACAATGTTTGAAAATACACTTATTTTATTTAAGTTTTTTTTAAGAAGTTAATACCTAACATATATACTTACGCCGAAATTTACTGTTTAATAACCTAACCATAAAAATGTCATTTTTGATAGGAGATTTTTTTGCTGACTGTAATTTTTGTTGACTGTCCTTACATTGTTACCCAAACTACACTTGTATACCAAATTTCAAGTCGATGCTACTAACCTTTGAAGAGTTCCGTCCTGCGGAGACGATCCTGGCTGGACTATCAGGATGTCACTACTAGATTATTATATCGACACGCGATTTACATAAGTGTTCTAAATTTTTAAGTCAATCTGACTACTGGAAGTTGGTCAAATTTAACTTGCAAGATTTGATTACAGACAGACAGACAACGGGACAGGTGAAACTAAATAAAAGCTAGAAAAACATGCAATAGAATTAAATGAATCCAAATAAAATATTACTTTTTAATCCGTGTAAAGGTAGATAAACAGGAGCGGTTTCACAGCCGAACTCTTTACTTTGATCTGAACCGGCCCACTCTTTAATGATCCAAAACAATTAGTGTTGGTTTGATGAATTAATTGGGTCAGCGATAGAGCACGTCGTATACTCGTAATTAAATTGATTGTTACCGTTATCCTGATCACTTTACACAACCAGCAGTTTAATTGAGTAACATGATGGAATTTAATCACTCAATCAGTCACTAACCAACTGAAAATAAAACATTTACAATTTGTATAACTTATTATTTATTTCATTTTTAATCAAATACTTGTGTTGTTAAAAATTCCTTTAGTTATTTTTTTTCTATACATCTTTTAACATTTTACGAATGTATAACTCTGATACCTTTAAGCGAGCAAGTCTTGTATATTTATTTCGGGAGCTCAGAAACGACTCTATCGATTTCGGTGAAATTTGCTGTGGGGTTTTCAGGCGGCAAAAAAACGATCTAGCTTAGTCATATCCCCGAGCGAAGCTCAGTCACCACATAAAAATACATAAAAGTAACAGCTTAGGTTATAGGATAAAGCCTACAAATAAAATCACTCGCAATCAATTCAAAAAGACTTCAAAATCATTTCGTTTTCTGCATTTTATACCCGTAGTAATTCACTTTGATAATCTGATACTTCTAGCGACCCACATAAGTGGTGTTAAATAGGATTAGGGCGTATTCCATAGAACGGTAACTTGGACTTGAAAAATTAAAAAGACAACTTTTTCGTGCGCTCTTAAAAACATTTAATATAACAAACACAGGGACAGACGGCGGGAAGCAACTTTGTTTTAAACTATACAAAAAATAAATTACACACAAATCCATACTAATATATAAATGCGTGTGTGTTTTTGTGTGTTTTTATGTTTGTGCGTCTTTCACGTCGAAACGAAGCGATCGATCGACGTGATTTTTGGCATAGAGATAGTTTATGGGCACGAGAGTGACAAAGGCTACTTTTTATCCCAGAAAAATGCACAGTTCCCGAGGGAACAGCGCGCGATAACCGAATTCCACGCAGGCGAAGCCGCGGACAAAAGCTAGTCTATATATTTCTCTTCAACGGCCAAGAAATACCTTTTAGATCTCTAAACTAAAACAGTTCTGCTGTTTGTGACAGCCACAAGATGCTTCGAGTATATTGGATCAGCAATCACCGCAGCCTCAACTCGTATGTCCCATAAAACAGCGCTGGAAACTAATGTCACGAGAAACTCTACCAGTACTAAAACAATACATTTAAAAATAAAAACCACATTTTAATTATACCTACTCGTGTCGCACGCCATTACAACTTATCTCTAACGATCGAAAGGCATATGCTAAATTCCTGTTGATTAAATGGCAGTATCAGTAGGTATCACATGAAATGAGAAACTCAAAAAGCCCTAAATTTTCAGATACGACAGTTTTTGATCTCATGAGCGAATGTAGTGTCCATACCAATTTAACTGCTTTCCGTTAACTATAAATATGGTAGATATTACCAAATAAATGTTGTTTTCGTGAAGGCTTGATAATAATAATCTGATTTCTTAAGGGCAGGGTTGACAGGGTGTAACTTGATTGATATTTTTGCGAGCATGATACGATACTACTATCAATTAAGAGTATCGGTTAAATTTTTCAAGGATATTACAAAATAATATCAAACGCTAACTGAAGCGGATTTAATTCCCTTACCGCGAAGTTTTGGTAACATACAGCAGCATCCAAGGCTGAGACAAGAATGCTTGCTAGAATGCAGTCTCTGTGGCAAAGGCTTAACATCCGCCAGAAAAGAGATTTCTCTTGTGATATACACGTTTTTTTTTCTCTAAAGGCTTCTATTTATACCACCATTTATGCGTATACATGTCCGGTCTAGATGAAAATAAATTATCTATAAACGTAAATGTAAACCTTATTAATTTCGTTACTGTCATTCCTCAAATGCCTGATATGACAGTATCGCAGCCCGAGCCGGCCTACATTGTTTGAAAATACCCACTTCTATGTATATTAATCGGGTTGCAAACTGTAGATAGGTAGGTACAGACAGTTCCTAGATAGGCAGCAGTTTGCATGCGGCTGCATTGTCCAGGCTTAATGGAAATGATGCATTCCATCGCGATATGTCTAGTTTATAGACAATGTTTTGTTGCATGTTTGAAGGAATATAGGTTACAATTAATTACAGATGTAATGATAATGGTTTTCCATCGGGAAAAGTCGAATCGTAATCAGAATATGACGGCACCCGAAGCATGAATCAAGTATTATATTATATGACATGAGTGACATTTTCATATCCATTAATATAGAACTTTATTATTTAGTGTCAAATGACAAATGAAAAATGTACGGCTGTAAGATGGGTACCGAAACTAATTGAGAGAGCAAGATAAATAGGAACTTTTCTTAGAATACGATGAATAAACCATTATGTACTACATTTATTACATTTCAACAACCCTCCTGCCACTACTGATATCGCTGATAGCAAATCGATGCTGTGTTAACGTATCAGCATTTAAAAGTTCCTGCACTGTTGGACATATAATAACTAACTAACATTTTTTGTGAAATTGAGTTAAATACATATTCAGAATCAGGAAGAAAAGGCGCATCTGTCTGATCTTTTGTACATTTCTTGGAGAAATACTGTCGGAGATACCGTTAGACCGAGGGGCGCAAATGTCTGAGATATTCACGCGTGCTCTTGCCATCACTTTCACCATCTCTTTCTGTCACCATCTTACACCGTCAGACAGAAAGAAATAATGAATGCGATAGCAAGCGTCAGCGCGTTAGTTAGACAATACGGCCTCTGATTCGTGTACCAGGGTAGAACCTTTAATAATCAATTTCACTATGAAGTATGATTTCCTTGACAAAAACATGGGATGTCAACACAACAGGTAGGTAGTACATGATTCAGTTTGTTCGATTCAAGCTGTCCTTCATGAAAAAGCTCATATTTCCACTTATAATTCTAGAAAGATCTAGCGGATCGATTATTACAACCATGACTGTACTTCGATATCATTATAGATACTCATAAAGAAATCCAAAACGAAAATGGCGTGACGAGGTTGGACGTGTCACTAAATAACACCGGATATTGTTCGGAAGGGATGGCGGAAAGCGAGGGAACGCTCGACGCGTACTTTTGATGCGTCCCTTCCTAAATAATATATTAAACATAAATACACGAGTTTGTTAGTAATAACAATAACCCTCTGCATTCGTGGTAGGGAAACTTATAGTTTTACGTTTTATCGAACAAAAAACTGTTTTTTTATAATCGGCTATTATAGAAACTTTGAATTCCGCAAAGTTAAGCTTCTTATGAAAATTAAAGTCGGTTACAATTTAACATACTATGTAGGTAGCAATTTTGACTTCATCGTCTCCACGATACCGAAAAAGAAATAGATACGAGTACCTAAGGTAAACGTTCGAGTGCTAGACACATACCAGTAGTTGTCATCTTTATCATCTATCATCCATTTTGACATTTATTGTTAGGATGTCACCACTGCGATATTTACGTACCTGATATTACTTTATCCCCATTGCACTGTAATTACTGAGAGTATTATCATTTTCGCTTTTTGATCACCCTTCAAATGACCAAGGCGCAAACTTTGAACGCAAGAAATTCTTAAAATAAAATGCCAAGTCCACGTCCGTACTGTATTTAAGTGTACCTACTAGCTCGGTAGACGATTAGCCCGTGAACGCAACGTAACGAAGTTTCTACCAGTAAATGGAGGTAGTTTCGGACCAATCACAGTTTGAACGAAGCGTTAGAAGCTACATTTAACCGCCTCTAGTTTTTAAAAAGACATTTTCCTTTATTTTTTGTGCTTCTTACTATCTTGAACATTGTTTGACATCGATAGGGAGGAAAGTTTCATCGATAGAGAAAAAAACAGTGTCAACTTTAACATCATCCCAGCCCAGCCTATATACGTCCCACTGCTGGGCATAGGCCTCCTCTCAAATTGAGAGGGCTTGGGCCGTAGTTACCACTTGGGCCCAGTGCGGATTGTGAAATTTAACACGGAACCAAGTAATTACTTGACTAATGACTAATTTTAATTATTTTTACTGAAAAAAACAGTTTATCGTAATTAGTAAGAAAGATTTAATGAACCTATGTATATAGAACCTATGTATTTTGACGACCAGATGGCCTAGTGGTTAGAGAACCTGACTACGAAGCTTGAGGTCCCGGGTTCGATTCCCGTGTCGGGGCAGATATTTGTATGAAAAATACGAATGTTTGTTCTCGGGTCTTGGGTGTTTAATATGTATTTAAGTATGTATCTATCTATATAATTATATTTATCCGTTGCTTAGTACCCATAACACAAGCTTTGCTAAGCTTACTTTGGAACTAGGTCAATTGGTGTGAATTGTCCCGTGATATTTATAGGCAGACATTTAATGATAGGGGCCCTCCCATTGATCATATTCTATGTATGTAGGTATAATTCTTACTAGGCATATCTTGTCCCGTACTAACACGTGACGTGATGAATGTCGAAAGCTCTCAATACAACACTTCAAAAAGCCCTGTGCAGTTTCCGTTTCCAGACTCATCACTTTTTAATTTTCCCGCTGAAAAAACTGCCAAGTCACGTGGAAGAGGATGCTGGCACAAAAACGTTCTGTCCGCAACAAGGAACTTTGAGTTTGGAACGTGCCCGGCCATAGATAACGAGCTAAAGAACGAATCGATTTAAGAGGAGCGGTGATTTATGGTAGGTATCGTTGACATTTTGGTACTTTTTTTTTTCAAAGTTAATTTTAAGAGTCTCGATTGTATTATAATGCATAAGTAGTACAGTCACCAGTAAGAATATCGGATAGAAAAAAACACTCAATCTAAACACCTTTATTTTCGCTTAGATGTTGTAGTGAAGTGACTGGCTACTAGCCTTCACTTCACTACAACATTGTACTACATTATGTAGTACTTTGTCCTATCCGATATTAATTCCTTTGTAAGTTTTTGATGTAAAATATGGTTGAATACGTCAGTAATCTTGTATTTTTATTTAATTCCCTAGACAGGTTAAAATTTCTGTGTCAAAACATATTTAAGATAAGTTTTGGTTATAAATAAATTAATAATAAATTAATATCATGGGACACCTGACACCAATTGACCTAGTCCCAAACTAAGCAAAGCTTGCACTATGGATACTAGGCAACGGATAAACATACTTAAATATATATTAAACATCCAAGACCCGAGAACAAACATTCGTATTATTCATACAAATATCTGCCCCGGCCGGGGATCGAACCTGGGACCTCAAGCTTCATAGTCAGGTTCTCTAACCACTTGGCCATCGGATCGTTATTTAGATTCTCATTGTTTAATCGCCCGTATTTCTTTTTTGTGTTTTTTTTTTGTACGTGTTACTCTACTGTACCTATAATGAACTAAGTACAATAAAATACAATGCTTTTGCAATGTAAAAGACCGGATAAGGTCTGTGGTAAAAGTATTGTAGTAAATTGACCTTATATTGGTGTATCTTCAAAACTCAGTGCTTTACTTCGGCCATGTGATGATTATGCAAATGTCCTGCATTGAAAGTTCATTTTGCTTAAATTTATAAGTACTTCATTCGTAGCGCGCTTTAAACGGTGATATTTTAACAAGCGTCGAGTTAATAAAGACTTTAACTAAAAAAATACTACATAATCTAATCGTGTTTCAGTACCAGGCACCAAAATTGCACTTTCCACCGAAAATTTTAGTTTAGTTATGTGAAAGAAAACACGAGTCACTGATGAAGCACGCAAGATGGTTGAAAAGAAAAGCCGTTTTATTATTCGATCAATTATTAAAAAAAAGTAAAACATTCTATGATTTTTTTTTTCAAAAGAAACTTCTGCAGTTTAAAGTTAAGACCCTATTTTGTGATATCGCAAGAAACTAACTAGCAACTTGATCTCACAAAGTTTCTCATTAAAACGATAAGTATCTGTCTTTATGTAGTTCAGAGCAGGGATTATACGAGAACTAACTTCACACAGTCTCCTGCACCGAAGAAATATCTTATTATTTACTAAGTATGACGTGAAACATCTTAAATGCTTGGAAACAACAATGATATAATGGATAAGGCGTATGCCTTATGGCATCTGGACTCAATATAATAATGGTGCATTATCCCCACTTCTTACTAGTATTTTATATGCGAAAGTATCCTATCTGTTAGCTCTTCACCACTGAACCAATCAACATGAAATTTTGTATGGAAATACTTTAAGAAACCGAAGGACATATGATAGTTTTTATTATCCCAGAAAATTGCATATTTCCCGCGGGATAGCGATTAACGAGTTCTAGGTGGCGGACAAAATCACGGGGAAAAACTGGTGTGACATAAAATCTAACGGTACAGTACAGAGACAACGTTCAAAATCAAAATGGCTTCATTCACGTTCAAAAAAACTGGCCGTGTGTTTCTTTAGAATACAACCTCGTCATCAATAGATTATATGTCATATAGAACACGATCGGATAAAATATGTATGGTCGGAAAAACATTGGAGGCCAAGCGTGTAAAGTGTCACATTGCAGCGCGACGCTTTCGCCGTTCCGTTTAGTTCCGGTGCACTTTGTCATGCAAATCTCTCATGGAGTGCCAGCTGCATTTTAACTGAATTTTTCGAAAATATCACGATTGCTGACAGAGTTTAGTAGGGAGAAGAGTATTGAAATTATATCGATAGGTAGTGGGTAGCCGTACCTCTCTACCGTAGCCGATTTTGGAATAGAATGGACCCGTCTCTTCACGTAGGCGACAAAGGTCCATCCTACTTCCTACTATCCTGCTAATATTATAAATGTGAAAGTTTGTGAAGATGTTTGGACAACATCTTAATGTTTGTTACTCAATCACGTCTAAACCGCTGAACTGATTTGGATGAAATTCGGTATACAGATATTTTGAGTCCCCGGGAAGGACATAGGATACATTTTATCCCGGAAAATTGCATAGTTCCCGCGGGAAAGCGATAAACAAATACTACACGGACGGAGTCGCGGGCAACGGCTAGTAAATAATAATTTGAAAATTATTGCAAAGAAAAGTAGACATTTGGCTTTGACGTATAATACTACGAGCTGGGCGGCGGGGCCTTACCAGGAAGAAGTAGTATTAATTAAATAGATGGACCTCGTAGCACGGCTGTAACGTCAAATGGACCTCACGATATTTCGCCTGTCAAAAAACCCTCACCAATAGGGCATATTAGGCAAAGTTCTGCGCAGGGGGCGACACTAGCACATAACGTAAACAAACCGCCATGACAACGTCAGTTCTCTATATACTTTGTCGCCATGACGGATCATGTCATGACCAAAGAGTATTAATACCTATAGAAAACATGACATATTGATTAGTTACAAAATAAAAGCTATATTTCCAAAAAAATAATTGAAACAATATGATATTACGGCATAAGAGAAAAAATACAATTTAAAAGCAAATTCACCCCCCCCCCCTCTTGAACTAGCAAATCAGCGACTGTAAAAATGTCAAGGTACGCTCTGACCAACTAAATCGTCACCCACTGTGGAACCTTTTCATAGAAAATGTCATAGTGACATCGCATTGCTTGTCAAGGGAATTCATTATGACACTTACTGTGAGAAACGCTCTAAGGTGGGACACAGGAATCATATGGTTCGACTACACAACCTCCTTAACAAAGCCTGAAGACAGTTTAAAGACTTAAATAACAGTAAAATACAACTTTTCTAAAATTTAAACTTCTTTTTGCGTTATTTTGTCACGAATAAATTATTTCTTTCTTTCGTTTCTTTCTTTCAGTGTCAAACAAGGAACGTTTATATTTGCTCCTAACCTATCGTATTACAGCGCCTCGTAAAGCCCGCTACAAAAGAAGTATACACCCTAAACGTTTGACGGCGCCATCATTTTAATAGGCCCTTCCACAGGCCGCTTACGCCAGGTTTTTACAAACCTATTCAAAGCCGTATACATTTACTTATTATGTAGTTACCTACTTACTAAGAGTTGCACCAGGAGTCTCTTTTATGCGACAGCTGCTTCGACATTGGTTAAAGTTGTAGCACCAAGTAGTGTATCATAAACACCGATTCTTAAATTTAATTAGCCCACCGCTCTCATTGAGTTTTTTTTCTAAAGTTAAATCTCTTCTTTTACAAAGTAATTAAATTGTAGCTTAGTGACACCTATTTCTCTAGAAGCATTTTGTTATCTATCACTTCTACCCTAAAACGTATTCATCGCCCACAAAGGACTTACCACCCTTGTTTCTTAGCAAGGCACCTATGGTCTTAACGCAATTTTACAATCTAAGATATTCATTATGTTTAATCGACAACCCAGGCAACATTTTTGTTTAAATATTTTTAAGGTAAACGTAAACAAAACCCAAAACTGGCTGTAACTTCGTTCCTTTCTACGAAATCCGCATTTGCATATCAAGCGACTGTAGACATTCGATCGGTTTCAATGGTTGCCCAGAAATGAATAAACACAGTTGCCAAGAATGTGAAGTTCTTGAACCTGACACGGGCGGCGCGACCTTCGCGGTTATCGGTAAACAGTTGCAATGTCAAGATCATAGAACAAGTACCTCCCTTGAGTCATTTATCTGTCCTATAAATCGTAAAGCCGTATTCACATTTATCTGTCGTGTTGTGTAAAGAAAAGAAAGAAAGAAAACGGTATAATACCACAAACGGGACTTATCACGCTACCTGGCGCTAACAAACACGAGAAATATTTACCTCGACGTTCATATTTATCTGATGCAGTGTGTTTTGACGGCTTGTGTTGTGTCGCATCAAAGCTATAGAGAGAGGGAGAGACCGAGAGCATTACAACACAATACTTAATAGAGTTACGCAACTGACTGACTAACAGAAAACACAGCCTTAACCTGTAGTATCTCATTTTTCTTTTATCTCAAGATTTGAGAGAGTTCGGGCAAACATATTCTTCGAGAACCATAGAAGCGCAGTTAAAAGGGATATTTGGAAATTTCCACTGGATAGAGAGTTAGCGAATTCACTAAAAGCGAAGCCCTAGGAAGACTAATGGTAGTGTACCTACCTATACGAGTACATACAAGATCAGACAAATTATTTTCAATTAGCCCAATTTACATAACATTGCCACAAACATATCTGAACGTGGTCACAGCTATGTACTTGCTGCATTACACCATCTAATGGGCCATTTATCGGCAACACAGCTTGTTACGTTTCTATTTTATATGACAGATATCTGTCTCTGTTTAATTTAATCCAATAAAACACCAAAGATCTCTGTCATAAAAGACAACTGGAGCTTAAAGGACAGTGAAGTAAACCAAATAGTAAATCTAGCTTTAGCTACGCCCGCTCCCTCGTAAGTTCAAATTTAGATAAATTCGTGGTACTGCGAGTTATATTTTACAGTTTAACAGATTGTACAAAAATAAATAAAATATACTTCAGGATAGGATAGGATGTTTATATATTATTTGTTCTCGCAAGAATAATAATGTCGCTTACATAAGAAAGGAAAGACATAAAGTTTAAGTAAGTAGGTACCTAGTTACTTGCTTAATCAAATAGATATGACGCCTTATTTTTTTTTAAGCGGAAAAACATTCTCGTGTTACAAATTGGTGTAAGACGAGAAAACGCGGGAGAATATAAATGGCGACATTAGATAAAGTACTTTATTAAAACCCAAAGTGGAGAACAAGCCGCCTGAACGCATGAATGAAATCTTAGTGCAAAAAAAGCCGCCTAAAATGTCCTGTTTCCGATACTTATTGCACCAACTTGCGGAAAACTAGTAAAAACCCGTTTTTATCTACATGTCAGTCTGGTACGCCGATGAAAAAGCAAAGTCAAATATCAACGCTAATAAGCAAGTTTGTTTGGATTCTTTATTGCTTTTCAAAATTACCGAGTGAACTGTACATCGGAATAGTGAGCAAAACCTGAAGCAGGAAACCACCGTACCAACTTAAAAGGGAACCGTAAAACCATAAACAACATGGAAAATTAGAACAATATGGCGCTCGTCCATTTGTTATGATTGCCGAACAAACGAAATGCTAGATTCAGGGTTCTAACAATTTTACGCTAAGTTTGTTTTTAGGTGTCTAATACTAAGAGGTATTTATTATATTTAGAGTGGAACTATAGAAGTTTTTTCCATGTTTTCTTATATTTCAATCAATAATAGCGTAGCGTCAATAAACAATAAACATATGCGAGTTCCGATAGAATAACGCTATTTCAAAGTAATTGCACTTCAAAATAAATTGTGTTAAATAAAAATATTTAAGAAATCAAAAAGAGTGGGGCCTTCAAACACAGCTTAATAAATAACTGAATTGGTTACATATCAGGGAAGTTTTTTATTTTAGTTTTTAATAACATTAGAGCCTTCAGCAAAATTAAGTACCTATATGCAATAATCTCTATCATTTTATAGCATTTGTTATGTGTTGATAAGTAGCATAAATAAAATGACGGTTCCCTTTTCTAAATGACTGATGTGGATAAAAAGCCATAAACTACAACATTTAATCACAATCAGTCCTGTACCCAATTAAAACACATTGTCCGATAAAGTCCGCAGAAGTAGATTGATTAGTGAATTGTAGAGCAGTTCAAATTTATTGCTGACGAATGGATGTTATTTCTGTTGCCGTTTTTATTTTATTAACATCGGAAAGAGTATATGGGAGAGAAATAGCGACTCATAACTCAAGTTTGCCAGGCAACGGCAAGCTAATTTCTCTGCACAGCGTCACTTTAGGCAAAATTATAGATATGTATGTGATACGTAAGTTTTTCCTTTATTTTTTTTCTCGTATTCAAAATAAATTAATTTTAGATTAGATTAGACAATCAATAAAAAAGAAAGAAATATAGAAATCATTTATTCGTGACATGACATGACGTGACGTGACATGGATAAGAATAATAATAAAATAGAATTCGCGCTGTCATCGTTCATCCACCATTACGTCTCATATTTCGTTTTCTAGATTTTTTACCGTACAACGGCAAAACCTATTAGACACTGGCAAAATTGCCCTCCAATGGACAGCGCCATATTTTTCTAAAAAACAACAAAAATAATAATAAAAATAGAATGAAATAAATAATTTATTCAGTGACACAAACAGTTTAACAATATGTGGGTCGGTGCCTCTTTTTAAGTATGAGATACCTGTGTCAAGAGACTCCGACACGAAGAGACACGGTGAGTTTGAATTAGAATTAGGGTAATTTAAATTAGAAAAAGGAAACTCAAATCAAAACTAAAATACGACATATAATATAATCAATGCTAATAATTATTTTTAAGATTCATATTTCGAAAACGCATCCCTGAATCTAAAAATACTTAGCTTTCGTAAATCTAAATATTTTCAAAGATTTGTCAACGACATCCCATATATGGTTTTTCAAATTTTTTCTGCAACATTGTCGTCGTATTCTTTTTGGCCGCTTTGTCTTCATAAACTTTTAAATATTGTTATCGAAAATGTATAACTATTAAAAAAACAATCGCCAAATAATTTAGCATTAGAAATATTCCTATATATATTATTACATACACAAGCCTACCCTACTAAAACCGTGGTCATAGGAGAAGGCAGAGCAAATATGATTTAAAACTTGGTGCACTGGCCGGCATTCGCGCCATTTTGTTAGATGGAAAAAACTCTGAGTAACACCAACAAAACGGCGATAATACAAGTCTCAATGAATATTTGAAAATAAAACAAAAGGAGTGTCCAATTGTTACGTGCACCAATTTACCTATTATTAAAATACTTCGCAACGATAAAATCTATAATATTTTAAACGAAGGGATACTGATATTCTTGACCATTCAAGCCTTTCTAATGAGTTTCCTTTTAACACTAAACATATTTTTCACGGGACGTAGACCGCGATTAAATGCCTGATAAAATACGTGTAATGTACTTTTTATGATATATTATGTCCATAAAATTAATAATAAAAATAAACTATAAGTCATATCATAAGTAAGGGTACCAAATTATCTTTTGCAAGTGTAGCGAATTGAATTTTTTGCTCGTCTATTATGTATGTATATTGTGACAAACACGTGTGAAACTATAATTTCCATAATATCACCAAAACAGATATCATATTTTTATGCAAACAAATTATGATTGTCATTAACCGTGAATCATTAAAAACTAATTTTGTTATAAAAGGCCTCCTACGTCATAAACAGATTGCAGTTGACGATTGCGTAAATCGTGTTGATTATTGATTCTAGAGTATTTTAGTTTGTTTGCGTCACCTTAATATTGATGTCTCAGTGACCTATGTGTTAGCGAGCGCGTGGACGACAAAGAAAATATGGTGCAAGTACATACATGCTTTTGGTTTGAATAAATACTTTAGAAGAGCTTATATTTTCTTTAAAGGTCGGCAACAGACCAAAGACTCCCTAAGTACTTGGTACTCATAGGCGGTGGTGATCATTTCCCAACAGATGACACGCATGCCCGTTTGCCTCCCTCTCATAATAAAAAAGTACATCATTTGATTGATTTAAGTGTTACTTTGCAGCCTACAATGAGTGTGTCGCGAAAGAGCAAGGTTGAGTTGTACAGGTAGAGTCATTCACGATGACGCGTGCCGTGGTTCTTATTACAAATGTCATTAATGTCTAATTTGTCAAAATCACGCGTCTTCGTGGATGGTACTATTAGGCATAGTTCATTAGGTATGCCTACTCTACTCACTATTCTACTAATCCCGCAAATTATCAATGTGAAAGATAGCTCTGTTTTGAAAATAACATGTTCTAGCTTTAAATTAAACAGGGGTTGTTTTGTCCCAAAAAAAATAGGTACTTTCCACGAGATAACGATGGCTGAATTCTATGCAAATAATGGAGAAGGCTAATTAATACGCTTGTAATTTTATTTATATTTACAATAATAAACAAAGTGACGCGGCGACCGAGCACGCGTTTTCACAGAGATAAGACCAACCGAGACCGATGGTTCGCCTCCGAAAACCATACATAGCAAATTTTATCGAAATCACTAGAACGATTTCAAAGATCCTCGAAATAAACAAATATACAAAAGTTTCTCGTTTAGGTACCTACCAATATAGTTTTCGGCTACTAATGTACCTACATACATTCAATTATATTCGCCTGTACAATTTCAAAACGCACTGCTTTACAAACAGTGCACCCATCAACATCACCCTATCTGTCTTGTCTGCATTAATAAAACGACACGTTTATTTAAATACGAAAGCTATGACAAGCTTATTAGCCGTGACATTGCTAGCTATAAAAGTTATATAAAAGGTCATTAGAAACATTGCACCAACCGAACCGGATACGAGTAAGTATCGGAGATGCAATACATCAAAATGTTTCCACGGAGATGGAAACGTCAAGTCCCCTCGTAAAATCTGATTGAAAGGCAACTGTTTTCACAAAGTTACTAAAAACTAGGCCGTGGAATTATAGAATCTATCTTTGCAATATAAGACATTAGTTTAGTATCGTATATTTAGCTCCCAAGATAATGTCAGTAAGAAGCAGTTTTAACTGTGATAAATATTTAAAGAAAAGGTGACTTAGCGACAAGTAAAAACTTACCTTGAAACAACTGCGAAAGTAGCGCCAACAGTTAATCCTAGATTAAATGCGCTCATCCACAGAATAGACATGGCTTCCGACAACTAAAGCAACGAAAAACGGAACGTTATAGGGCACTGCACTATACCGCTGCAAGTCACACTGTTCACAAAAAAACTCATAGGAATTTTGCCGCGCAAAACCGTTCCAAACATAAAATGGAACAAAGAGCTTTTAAATAAAAATTCAAATTGAACGTTCCAATTTCGAAATTGACGGATGAGCACGAAACTTTTTAATTAACAATCACTTGTCAGTCAAGACGGACGTTAGAGCGTCAAGCGTAAAGTCGTATCGTACTGAATGAAGTTAAAATGATCGAATATGCTGCGAGTACAAACTGTGAATGTCGAATGGCGTGGTGGCTTTATCCTTTACAATATAAACTGGAAGTTGCCCCCCGCGCGTCTCAGCTGTAACGAACGTATTTTCTCAGCGATTGGCTATTATGGTGCAATTTTTGCTGCAACTACGATATGGCCAACTTACTGCAGCAAAATTACTATGACGTTTTCGTTTGCTTTGTGAGCCTTGTGCATTTGCTACGATCTTTCGATATGAAATGCGAGACTGCGACTAACCGCCTTGTCGGAATAATCTGATAAAGGAACTGGGACGTGGGACTTAAAATTGAAATTATAAAATATTTTATTCCCAAAATTGATGTTAGATGACCTAAGCTTAGCATTAAGGTTTAAAAAAAAATTGAAAACTATACGGTGTCACATTTTGGGATAACGTATAGACATAGGTAATAAATAAATAAATAAAATAATTAGGATTCTAATACTAATCCCACTAAGTAATATTAGAAATGCGAATGTTTGTATGTTTATTAAACGTTCACGCTAAGACGGGTGAACATATTTGGATGAAATTTAGTATATAGATAGGCTGTATCTTGGGAATAACACACATCCTACTTTTTATTCCGATATTACAGATTCAAGATGCACGCATGTAAAACGAAATCTCAACGAACTAACTAAACTTTATCCCATATTAAGTTAGGTTAGGCTAAGTCTAATGCATTTAATTTTGCACAGGCGTTCTTTATGGAACACAAATGATTACAGTGTAAATTTTGGAAATTTCAATGGGAGATTAAAAAATCAAGGTATTTCAATCTAGCCCGCCGGGTATAAACCTAATTGCTCTCGTGAACGAAGCCGCAGGGAAAGGCTAGTGGTAAATCATAAAAATAGTAGCAAAAGCAACAAAATATATAACACTAGCTTTCGCCCGCGACTTCGTCCGCGTGGAATAGTAATTTTGGAAGTATTTAATTTATTTAGGATACCTATTCTGCCAATAATAGTACATAGAAACTTTTACGGTTTACCGAAAATAACCTATTTTAATACATTGCTATAAATATAAACTATTTTTTTTTTTTCTTCCATCCATCCATCCACCCGATGTTCTTTGGTAAAACATAAATATTTTGCGGGTAGTTACAAATTTAGCAATACGACGTGTATTCTACCCTGCCAACACAAAAGGACTTATTCTTCATAGTGAACTCTTCACACCTTACGTCCTTTATTGTAAGTTAGGAGGGTAGGATTATAATTAAGACGGCATTTTTACTAAGCATAGCTACACATATTTCCGATAAATATACTTATATGTAGTAATTTGTTTGGAATTCCTTAAGAACTTTCATCCCCATATTTTCAAGTAAATAGGTTGAAATTTGAAAAGCGCCGGAGCATATTTTTTTAGGGTTCCGTACCTAAAAAGGAAAAAATGGAACTCTTATAGGATTACTTTGCTATCCGTCCGTCCGTCTATCAAACCTCTAAGTCAAGGCAATCAAAAGCTACAGTCATTTAAAAGGTTTTTTGAAAAATTTTACCTGCGAGGGAATGTTAGCAGAGGGGATGATGCAGTGTTAGTAGAGCCTTCTAAGCTCATAGGCAAAATGTACTCAATGTGGGGTCATTTTAGATGGCGTATTCACATAGACAGTCAGACATGAAAAATTATGATTTTCAGATTTTTCTTATTAATTGTGCTATAAGAGCTACCTTTATGCAAAATTCCAAGTTTCTAGGACAGCCGGAAGTACCCTATAACTTTTTCTGTTAAGGCAATTGGTTTGGAAACACCTTTTAAATGACTGTAGCTTTTGATTGCCTTGACTTAGAGGTTTGATAGACGGACGGACGGATAGCAAAGTAATCCTATAAGAGTTCCATTTTTTCCTTTTTAGGTACGGAACCCTAAAAAACATTTGCTCCGGCGCTTTTCAAATTTCAACCTATTTACTTGAAAATATGGGGATGAAAGTTCTTAAGGAATTCCAAACAAATTACTACATATACTACTACTATGTCTGGCTTGCTGTTGCTTACTATGTCTGGTGTACAATAAAGAGTCTTTGTATTGTATTGTATTGTACATATAAGTATATTTATCGGAAATATGTGTAGCTATGCTTAGTAAAATGCCGTCTTAATTATAATCCTACCCTCCTAACTTACAATAAAGGACGAAAGGTGTTAAGAGTTCACTATGAAGAATTAGTCCTTTTGTGTTGGCAGGGTAGAATACACGTCGTATTGCTAAATTGTAGCTACCCGCAAAATATTTATGTTTTACCAAAGAACATCGGGTGGATGGATGGAAGAACAAAAAAAAATAGTTTATATTTATAGCAATGTATTAAAATAGGTTATTTTCGGTAAACCGTAGAAGTTTCTATGTACTATTATTGGCAGAATAGGTATCCTAAATAAATTAAATACTTCCCAAAATTACTATTCCACGCGGACGAAGTCGCGGGCGAAAGCTAGTTTCTTATAAGTAGCCCAATGCCAAGTTTCATAAAAACCGTCGAATTATCTTCGACAATGACGATCTTCCATATAAAGTTTCATCCCCTGTTTCACCCCCTCACAGGAAGAAATTTTAAAAACGCGCGTTATAATATCTGTTTATCTCTTATCACGTACCCAAATGCCAAGTTTCATAAAGAACCATCGATTTATCTTCGACAATGACGATCTTCCATATAAACTTTCATCCCCTATTTCACCCCCTCACACGAATAATTTTAAAAAACGTGCGAACAAATATCTATTTATCCCCTATTTTAACCCCTTAAAGCCTCTTTTTCGCGATAAAAGGTAGTCTATGTTCTTTCCCAAGGTCTATTCTATCTCTGTACCAAATTTCATCAAAATCGGTTCAGCGGTTTAGACGTGAAAGCGTAACAGACAGACAGACAGACAGACAGACAGAGTTACTTTCGCATTTATAATATTATATAGTAATATAGTATATAGTATAATAGTATATAGTATATATAGTAATTATATAGTATATAGTATATATAGTATGGATTTCTTATTAAGTGCCTAAATGCCAAGTTTCATAGTTTTATCTTTGACAGCGACGAACTTCTAAAATTTAAACTTAAATCCCCTATTTTAACCCCTTAAAGCCTCTTTTTCGCGATAAAAGGTAGCCTATGTTCTTTCCCAAGGTCTATTCTATCTCTGTACCAAATTTCATCAAAATCGGTTCAGCGGTTTAGACGTGAAAGCGTAACAGACAGACAGACAGACAGACAGACAGACAGACAGACAGAGTTACTTTCGCATTTATAAATTAAGTATGGATAGTATGGATTTTACAATCAAAATAAAGGAAACCTCAAACTGTCATCTCGAGTTCCGCAACAAACCATGACGTCTTTGAAGAAAACAGGTCAATGTAATTATTTTGATCCCTCCTCATTAGTCAGTATAATTATTTGAAGCTTAAAATAGAGTTATTAATTCCATACACCAGCACGAGTTTCTCTAAAAGTAAAATAAGTCAATTAACGGCATCAACACGTCACAAATCCTGATATTTAATTGATTTAAATTCTTTATTTTAAAAGTGATTATACAACTTAATATTCTGTGAATATTTCAAGCGTCTACCTGTTGCCATTATAAATACGTATCAAGCAAACAAAAAGCAAAAATAAACACGTTTATTGTATGGGAGCCCGTCTTAAATATTTATTTTATTTTGTTTTTAGTATTTGTTGTTATAGTGGCCACAGTAATACATAATCTGTGAACATTTCAAGTGTCTAACTATTACGGCTCAAGAGATAGAGCCCTGTGACAGACGGACGGACAGACAGACAGTGGACTCTTAGTAATAGGGTTCCGTTGGCACCCTTTGGGTACGGAACCATAAAAATCATCACTCATCATCATCGAATCGATGTCAAGTTGCTTAAAGCTACTCTACATCTCGTTGTTGCCGTTTGGTGCGTGGAAGCCTTGAGATATTGTTAGGCTTGCACACGACATAAGTACAAGGAACATTTGGTTAAAAACCAAAACTTCTTTGTTTGCTAAATTTCACAACTGAATTTACGAGTACGATTTGAAAACATATCATCCACATTACGTTCACCGGCACGATTTGACGGAACATAAAAAAATCGCAAACCAATTATAGCATTAAATAAATTATTCTATTAGCATCTTATTCGTAGAGCCTGTTTAATTAAACTGTTTGCATTGAAGTAAGCATAACATTTAGCTAAAAATACTAAAACCAAACACGACGTTTTGATGCAAAACAGGTTGGCTTAATGTATTTGGTACTTAACAAATCATAATTTTTCAAAAATAGCACGATCATAAAAATAACGAGACACCAAGTTCAACATACTTATATTAGTGTTGCTATAAGAATGGATACGCATTCTCAAACGAGAGAAAGGATGATTGCAATGGAAACTATCTCAAAAAGAATAATTATCAGTTATCTGATGACGTTTTTAAATTATAAAAATAACGGGCAGAGTAGGTATATATTACCTTCCGATCCTTAAAAATCAGTCATCCAGTTGAATCATTCAGTAAAGGATAGGTATACGAAGACAGAAGACGTCTCAAAAATTTTGTTTAAATAGGATAGGACTTGCTAAATTGCACCCTTCAAGAGAGGAAATTACTGATCCGGCTTAGATTCAGACCCTCAACTCTTAGCAGGATTACACAATAACATGACTGCAAAATACCGGAACAAACGGGGGAAAATCGTTACTCTGTCTAAGCGGGCTATAGATAGGCCATATCGGGTGTTGAAAAGGGACTGTTGGATAACTTAGTCGGCTTAGATATTTATGCGCAAGAATATTTATCCTAACTTCGTAGATAAGCCCTTTCTATTTGTAATGAAAAGATGAAGATGAAAGACAAATCATCAATCAAATATCAAATAGAATCCTAGCCAGCTGGAAATTAATTCATAGTCTGTTTTATTATTATTAATGATGATTTTCTTCGGTAACTTGAACAATTTACCTAGTTAAATTACCCTTTAGATGATACCCTGATATTATTATTTACATTTTTCTAAATTAAAGATCGAAGATTGATATTAAGCATATACCTAATGTTCTTAGGGCCTGCCAGTACACCACCTGAAAGAATGACCAAATCCATCGTCGGGGGCCACTTTTGTTCGCTTAGCCTGCTAGACCACACGGAAAAAAAGGACCAAGAATATTCATAGTCTCAGGAATATTGTTTAAATCCAAGTAATTATTTTCTTTAAGTAAGATAATAGTTTTAACTCAAGATAATATTTGTCTTCATCCAATATTAATAATATTATTGTCTTGACCAAGGTATACATATTGTCTTAATCAAAGATATCATTTTTTCCGTGCACAAACCGAGAAGGGTCTCGGCTTGTAACCTTTGATTTAGGCTGTACCACTGAACCGAATTTGACGCTTTAGATGCTCATTCGACGCAGAATTTAACATTCTTTAATATTGAACGGAATGACATTTACGGCGAACGTACCATTATTGTGCTAGAAGCGAAAAACTGAAAAAGAGCAAAAATTTCGTCGTTATTTGGCTCCCAAAAGTTATGCACACCTCCTGGAAAGGGGCAACCTCGGATTATTTATGCATTTAGGACCGAGTGAAGGTATTAAAACGATTTGCAGCCTGTTATTAATCTGTTCTTTCTATTGTGACGAAGAAGAAGATTCCCGGCCGGGGCAGATATTTGTATGAATAATACGAATGTTTGTTTTCGGGTCTTGGATGTATAATATGTATTTAAGTATGTATTCTTGAGATACCATCTCCTACCGGAGGTCGGCTGTCATCAGTTTTAGTGTCAACTTTTCGTCGCCTTAGCTTGTCGGAAATCCCAGTGCACTTTAGTTGACTTATGACGGCAGTTCAACCTTTTCCTTAGCTTTAATGAAGTACGAAAACCACTTGGCAAAACAATAATGTATCATAATCATTAGACACGCAATGACAACGGAAATAAAACGATTGGCGTTAAAAGGCGTTGTAACTGACTACGAAGCTTGAGGTTCCGGGTTCGATTCCCGGCCGGGGCAGATATTTGTATGAATAATACAAATGTTTGTTCTCGGGTTTTGGGTGTTTAACATGTATTTAAGTATGAATTCATCTATATATGTTTGTTTATCCGTTGCCTAGTATCAATAGTACAAGCTTTGCTTAGTTTGGAACTAGGTCAATTGGTGTCAAGTGTCCATGATATTTATTCCTTTAAATTGTAAGAGTGGCTTCATAGGTTAGTTTCGCATTTGATTAAAGACTTACATAGAACTATCAGACTAAAATTTAAATGATAGAGTACCTACTACGCGTACGAATTCGTGTTTGTCTAATAAATCCAGGGTTCTTTCGTTAGTATATACCGCAGTGTGCGCAGAGTATTTTCCCGCATAGACTGTCGGCATACAATAACTCTGGTGATGTTTGTTTTAGTTTCCGCTTGCTTGCAGGCATGTCGTCGATCTGAATGTTTAATCGGTTAAAGTCAACATTGCGGTTAAACTTGTGCACGAAGAGTTTAACAGGGAAATCTCATTTGACAAACTAGTTGTGTTTATTCAGCCATGTCAAGTAGGATTGAATGACATGGCGGTTCGGATAAACGATGCTGCTCAGCAGTTTAAAATCTACAGGGTTACTTATTTATATTTAGTAGATACCTTTATATCAGCATCTTGTTAAAGTTCAAATTTTTGTTATAATAGTACCTACACAACAATTGTGGAAAAAAATTCTTCGGAAATTATAATTTCTATTGTACAATACAATACAAATATTCTTTATTGCACACCATAAAGCAGTACAAAAAACTTATAATATAAACACTTAGATTCAGGGTAGACAATAGGCGGTCTTATCGCTTAAAAGCGATCTCTTCCAGACAACCATTTGGGTACAAGAAATTATGTGTTACAAAAATAGGTGGCGGAAACAGAAACAGAAAATAAAAACAAACAAAAAATCAATAATATTAAAATAAATAGGTACAAATGATACAACTATATTAATACATACATGCAATACTTATACAATACATAAACTACTAACATAAAATAGCAATATAAATTGTCAATAAGGCCGTAATGGGAGAAAAAGGATAAGAAATTAGGAAATAAAATAGATAAACACAGAAAGACTGAGGACAGAGCTAAGAAGGCAGTGTCAAGAAGTGAGCATAGACGAGATTTTTGAAAATAGGAAGAGATTTAGCTTTCCTCACATCTAGGGGAAGAGAGTTCCATAGAAGGATTGAAGTGCTAGTGAAGGAGTTATGATAGAACTTAGAGGATGGAAATTGGAACAGTGAGAATTAAATTGTATTTTATAATACCTAAATAATGCATAATATTGGTTTATTTACTTGACCGTTTAACAGTTGACTGTTTCCTGATGTCAAATAAATGTCTATACACACTTTGCTAAGCCATTGTTATTCTCCAATTTACAAAATTGCGAAGACCTAAAAAAATTGCTAAGTTCTTTCAGGAATACAGTCGCACAACTAGAAAAAGTTATGTTAACGTCATAGCGCTTTTGACAGGAACACCTTTAGCTTATCTTGGCGCTATAATGCACCTGCCTTTTTTCGTGTAGTCTACAATCATGTCAAAATTCGTCGTGGCACTAGACATATAACTTCCTCTTGTGCTCGAACATTACAGTTCCGCTCCTTCAGGGGGAACGTAGCATTTGAGCCGGTGCAACACGGCAACAACAATATTTTTTTTTAAAGATGTTGTCTAATATCCACTGGAAGGCTAAATTAGGTTTAGCAACAGCAAAAATAACGGCTTGGTATTGGCGAAAATCATTCATCATCATCATCATCATGTCAGCCGAAAGACGTCCACTGCTGGACATAGGCCTCCCCCAAGGCTCTCCACTCAGACCGGTCTTGTGCTTTCCGCATCCACCGCGATCCCGCGATCTTAACCAAGTCGTCGCTCCATCTTGCGAAAATCATTACCTCAGTGAAATAACAATGATTTTTTAACACACTTTAAAAATTTGATCACAATGATAGGTAATCAATTTTAAAACTATATATAAACTGTAATAATATTTGGTAACTTTATTTGTTCCCTAAATTATGAAGTATGCTTTCTCACGGATATACTCGTAAAGTTTATTCTTGAAGTATTTTTTATAAAAAACCACTGCACGTGAAACTCGACCGAAGCGCAGCTAGAAACTGAAGTTTCGATTATTGCATAAATATTAAATCTACACTGATTTATTTCTCGACTTCGTCCAGCTGACCTTAAACTTTCAGACCAATTGAACAGTGCGTTCAACTCAGACAAGTGAGCAAATATTTTTTAGAGATCCCTGACTGAAGCGAGTTTGCGGTGAAAAAAATTACTGCCTACATATTTAATTTTATTTTTGCATTGCAAGCGACTAATTTAGAAACATTCAATATATAAGCTGAATATGACGATAACATTAAATTTACTAAAATAATCAAATATTGCAATAATACATATTACCTACCACAATATCCTGAGAGGAGGCCTGTGCCCAGCAGTGGGACGTATATAGGCTGGGATGATGATGATGATGACCACAATATAAAGACAGTTTGTACAAATTGTCTCTACATCACTATAATACCTATAACTATTTACGGAGATGAAAAAGTAGTATTTTTTTTCGTGGTCACTTTAATTGGCATTGGTCTCAAAAAAACAATGTTTTTTTTTCATAAAATAGGCGAATTTAAGACACCTATTTGAAGGATTTTGGTTTTAGTTGCGTTTTAATTTTTTTACCATATTTAGAAGTTACCGGATTTTTATTATAGATAAACCATAGTTGCCATGGCGTTAAAAACTACGTTTTTCGTTGCCAGTCACAAATATTAAAAAAAACGTAGTGTATTCTGTCACCTGGCAGTGTTAGAATTAGGCGGATTAGTTATATAATGTTTATTTACGATGAAAGTCAAACAAAGGTCAAACGTTATTTTGCAAATATACACACGATCAATCAGTATTTTTTTACAAAAGTGTTATTTAATGATTTAAGTACCCCATTCCTCGAAATGGTTTTGGAATTAGACCACATTGTAAAACAGTGATCAATGCCAATTATGGTCCCAAAGGAAGACCAGCACCGGCAGTAAGAACGCTTTATGCTGACTTGTGACAATTTCGAGATATTTGTCCCTATTTTTCGTTATAACATATTAACTATGTACTAGCCAACTTCGAGTTGTACTTTACTATTTGTGTACACAACTTGCGCTAGTAGGCGATTTTTTAAAATAACTACTACTAGTGAAGTTCATTATGTGTAATTCAGAAATATTGTACCTACACAATAATCTAATCAACTTAGAAAAATAGAATCCTTGACATTGTCATTTCAAAGTTCAATATTTCAAAAACGGCTGAAGCGATTTTTATGAAACATTTTTATGAACTACAGACGGTACTATAAAACCCCTCTTCTTGCGTCAGGGCTTAAATACAAGATCAAATATCATATTATTACCAAAAAAATGCTCTTCCTGGAACTTAGTAAACTGCAGCGAGAATGCAACTGTTCTTTATTGTTTTACTCCACTTGTGGTTTCGAGTTTCTGATTCTTGGTAAAACTATTTGGTTTTGCCTACGTGACCCCATGCACGTCGCATCGGCGATAAGTAGCGACAGCAAAACAAACTTGAATAATTAATCTGAAAGTTCACTATTTTTTTATACACCATCCTCTTATTATGTGAGTTTTATCGCCAATGCCGACGTTGACCTTTATAATCAATTCAAATATGCTAAAAAATACAATACCGAGTCCAAATCTCCCGTCTAAACCACATGCTCGTTTGCCATCCATTCGAATAAAAAAAAAAAAAAAAACTTAGGCAAAGGTCCTGAGATACAATAGCCTCCGTCACCACCTTACAGACATTAATAGAACCTTCAACAGGCAGGGACCGGGCCAGACTGTTAGCTGTGTCCAAGCCAGAATCTGGTTACTGGCTCCATGCATACCCCTCGCCCAACACAGGAACTTTTATTGACCCAGACACTCTACGCATAGCTGTTAGTCTCCGGCTGGGAGTTAGGATCTGCGCAAGTCACAATTGTGTTTCTTGTGGGGCTCCAGTGGACCGTCTCGGCCACCGTGGCCTCTCTTGCTCCTCGGGCGCCAGGCGCCTGTCCCGCCACGCCGCTCTCAACGACATTTTCAGAAGGGCGCTCGTTAGTGCCAACGTTCCCGCTGCTCTGGAACCCAAGATTGTACGGAGCGATGGCTAGCGGAATGTCGTTGATACCCTGGAAGACTGGCCGTGCACTGGTGTGGGACGCTACCTGTACAGATACCCTGGCGGCGTCCTACCTACCATCAACTACCAAATGTGCGGGGGCGGCGGCAAACGCCCGGGAACGCCACACGGTCACAAAATATAGCTGTCTCGGTGCCCAATATTGCTTTCGGCGTCGAGACTCTAGGTCCTTGGGGTAAGGGTGCGCTGGAGCTACACAGGGAGCTCAGCAATAGGTTAAGGGAGGCAACAGGCAACCCTCGCGCCGGCAGCTTTCTCGCGCAAAGAATCTCAATCGCAGTTCAACGCGGGAATGCTGCCCGCGTGATGGGCACCATGCCAAGAGGCCCACCTCTCTTTTTTTATTAAAGTTTTAGTTATTTTAATTTAATAGTAGTTTTAGTCCTATGGATATTTTGTAATTTCTTAATATTTCTTGATAAATTATATCGTTTTAGATATTATTTAATCTTGTTTTAATATTATATTTTCATAAATGGCTATTAAATAATAAAATTTACCAAATACGTATAAGAATCGTATCGTATATCGAAAATATATACAAACTGAAATACAGATGCACAGAAAAACCAGAAAAATAAGACCAGCGCTGGGAATCAAACCCAGGCCCTCGGCATTCCGCTACACCACCGCTGGACAACGGTACAGACACAAATTTCACCTATGCACCATATATCTCAGCCTGTTTGTTTCTTATTTAGTCACTTAAGCAGCGACACTAGCGACATCTATGCTGTAGCCCTCATCGAGAAACTTTCAGCACTCCATTGGAACTAACCACTCACCCGGACAAGAGATATCGTTATTAAGCAATCAAATTGGTAATCCAATCCAATCTTAATTTGCTAGCGGGCAAACGTAAATTACTTTATTTGATGACGTTACATCCTTTCCGTGAATGTGTGCGTGTGTGATGCAACATAAATATATCTTGCATGGCTGTATCTGTATGCGTAGGGAGGGAATGCCGCGTAGGGAATGCCAAGCGGTGAGTCAGCCATATCGGCTGGGGGTTTCCTTATTAATGTCGTTCCAATTTATATAGGAGATTTTGTTTTAGTTCAAAGGTGTATATGTTGGATAACGAAGAGCACATTTAAGCTTCGGGGAGTTGAGGACGTGCAGCCGGGTTTTTTAGCCCGGTGAGAGTCCGACACTGGCCGGGTCCTCCCTTTCCAATCGTATATAATTAATTTTTCCCGATTGCACCCCAAAACAATGTAGAGCACATTAAATTTTATGATCAAAAAATGTTAGAGCAATAAAGTTACTTACAGTTAAAAAAGATATTTGCTGTACTTAATTATTTAGCGGCATATAATTTGGCCCACTCACCATACAAAATGACCTACTCGTATTATTGCATACATTTGAGGGCCACAATTTTCGCCTTGACTTAAGTTCCTATGTCCCCTGGATAATAAGGTGTATATTGTCTTTGCTGACTTTTTAACGGTGGAGAGGTTTCGTACAAAGAAGAAAAGTGTTCGATCGTAACTGGTTACGAATAAGTACAAATTAGTTTTTGATTGCAACTGGTTTCGTACAAGGCAGAAATAGTTTTCGATCGCAACTGGTTACGAAGCTCTGGTTGCGTACGCGGCCGAAGGGGCTCAGTATAGTTTAAGTTAGATGAACGGCTTTAATAAAATTTAAGTTAAGAGAATGTAAAATGTGCCCCCCCCCCATCCCCTCTACACTCGTGGGAGCCATAGAAACCGGCTGAGGGATACTTATATCAGAAGATTGGCTTCCTTAGGGTTTCCGGTTTCCCCACAGCTATCTTACTGAAAAACTCGGAAACTGAAGGTATATGGGGGAGGTTTTGTCTAACTATGGACGTCTTACTGATATGATTGTGGTGATGATATGAAATTAAAATCGTTTTACATAAACAAAACATTTCAACTAACAGAAAAAGTTAAGAAGAAGAGTCCTTTGGAGCAAAGAAAAATTAAATAACGTAGAACGTAGCAACTACGACAAAGAGACGTTCCTTTTAGTTCCCAATTACATGTGCCACTGCCGTTAAATGGATCTACAAGTAATTACATTAGGTACTTATTACACGTAAAATCAGAGATAATACAAAATCTAATTCCTTTTCACGCTTCGTTAAGGCAGCAAAATGGAACTCCTTGAACGTTTTAATATTCACTGTTCGTATAAATCTATACCATGCTAAAATCGTTTTATCGTAATTTTAAAATCATCATAGAAAGAGAAAGAAAAGCTAAAAAAATAGTTAAAAAAATCCAAATAACCTAACCAACATAGAAAAGTTGAAAAATTCCCGACATTGCCATTTTAAAGTTCAATAACTCAAAAATGGCTCAATCGATTCTAATGCTTTATAGCTAAGACCAACGCGCAAGGAAACTCCTTTCACGTAAAAAAAAACACATCGAAATCGGTTCATCCGTTCGAGAGCTACAGAACAGACAGGCTTTATCGTCAAACTTATATAACCCCTCTTTTTGCGTCGGGGGTTAATAAAAAAGCGTGTGATTGAGACGGGTCCGTATATATCTGATAAGATGTTACAAGAGTTATTTCAAAACCGTCATCGACCTAACTAAACTAAATAAATAATAAATAATATTACGGGACAATTGACCCGTACCCAAACCCAAAGTAAGCTTAGCAAAGCTTGTGTCATGGGTACTAAGCAACGGATGAATATAGATATATTAAACACCCAAGACCCGAGAATAAACATTCGTATTTTTCATACAAATATCTGCCCCGACACGGGAATCGAACCCGGGACCTCAAGCTTAGTAGTCAGGTTCTCTAACCACTAGGCCATCTGTTCGTCAAACTAGCTACGTTTAACTAGATGAAACCAATTCATGTAAGTACTATTTCGAAGCTAGTTTCTATTCGGTCACGCCTAACCTAGACGCAACCTTGCCCCAACCCTGAAGTTCCTACTTATCAGGTGGAAAACTAATTGACTATTCAAGTCAACACTTCCTTTTAGAATTTTCAAGAATACCTACTGATACTGTCAGCGATGCATAATATTTAGCTAACTTTGTAATCTTTGAAGCAAATTAAGCGTTTTTTTTTCATATACTTGTACCTGTGCGTAGTCTTTTGAAAGGTGTCGATTTCCATTATTATGATCAAATTAAGACATTGCACGTAATTAAGCAGATTTTTTTAGGATAATTAAGTAGGTACTTTTGAAATTGTGGTGTGACGTTATACAGAGATATTTACTTTGTAAAGTAACGAATGACGATTTGGTAAAGTTTATGGTTAGAAAAATTGAAATCTGGATTAATGATTATAATTAAAATGTACCGCTGGAATATGGACCCACTGCCCTCACATATTTTTAAAATTCTACTGAAATCTAACGAACACCAAGAATCTTCAGGTCATAATAGCTATTTCCAACAAGATACCAATTACTCTAGTTTGTAAATAAACTTGAAAAACACATTGAAATGTACATTTCAAACAGAGTATACAGTAGGTATGCCTATCCAATTTATTAAAAGTGTAAACAAAACGATTTCATCAAAATTCTTGTATAAACACCCACTGGATCGAATCAATAACACATTTATCTATAATTCGTGTCTTTTAACTAGATGTCTAATCACTTTTTCACCAAAACAATATTTATTTTTCATTTGAAAAATCTTCGTCAAAATCTGACGTTATTTCTTGATTGAAACATGTGTATAATCTGTAGTAGCATAGACTAGCGTAAAGATGTGGAAAATTTGACATTTTAAAAATCGAGTAAAGCGCGGATGAATAAGCAATTTTTATTTACTTTCCTTAAAAATAAAAAAAAATGCTTTTATAATTGAATAAACAGTCTTTGGAATTAAATCAAGTAATGTAAATAATAAAATAGACAAAAATACGTTGATCCATTCAATTAATTCTGAAGTCTACCCTGATCAGGTTTCACGATTCACAGAGCACATCTACAGTCAAGGGCAAAGATATCGACACGGCCAAAGTTGCAAAAATATGTATACACGGCCTTAATGTTAAGTGCATAAAGTCGTGTATACATATTTTTGTAACTTTGGCCGTGTCGATATCTTTGCCCTTGACTGTACCTACCTCCAACAGCAATTCATAAATAAGTACCTATTTGGTTCCTAGGCAGTTGTGATGCCTGTCTGATTTTACCTGAAATAAAATCCATGAAATGTGCGGCAAGCAATGTCATATTTTATGTACATATGAAGAGTAACGTCTGTGAAGTGAACACTTCAATCACAAAACACAATTGGCAGTTTTGGTTACAGATTTGAACATTTTCTCTGGCTGAGAAGCAATAAAGGTCGTAATCAATAATAGAGTATTACTTTACTGTCCTCGTCCGTGACAAGGGTAAACCAAGTTTCTACTTATACTTTACGATTTGATAAGATTTAGGGCGAAATACATAAGGCACAGTAAATAAATAACTGTTCCCTTATCCAAAGTTTCGCTAGCAATTTGCAAACCAAGTAATATTTTTAGACAGGTAACATTTTAATCTCTCCATGAAAAGCATCTCATTTCTTCACTCAACATTTTAATTTTGTTTTAAATAAATATAACGAAATAATTTTATTCTAAAGGCAAGATACCTCAGATTTCCATAATGGGATACCTCAGAACCATATAGATAGAGTCTATGTCTAGTAGTTAAGGCACGAAAGCGGAACAAACTCACCTTCACATTTATAATATCAGTAAGGATTCCTTTTCAGGTGTCCATGGAATTATTTAAGCATCTGAATATTGTCCGTGAAATGTTTAAGAGAAGTCTCTTCGTTACATTTTCCATACAAACGTAGTCCCGGTCTCATTTGGAAACTAGGCAACAGAAATAGATGAAATTTAGTATGTATGGACTAGACGTAATTATCTACTAACTCAGGCATAGAAAATATAACGAATATCTTGACTGTAAAATATCATTGATTTCTGTGCTATACTTTTCGTGTAATATGAGGACAACGAAACCCAAAATTCAACCGCCCAAATCTTGAAAAGCCTAACAGCAATCTCGATATAAATTACGGACGTCGTTGCGGAAAGCATGGGGGGGACGGCTGCGAGCGCTTATGTCACGAGCGATAAAGACAGCAATATCCCAAACAAATACCTAACCTAACGCGGCCGGCAGGGATACTTCTCTTAAGTAGCACTGGCAGGGTTTATATTTGGACACAAATTATTGACCTACAATTAAGGAATTCGCTCGTCATTAGGTACATCGGTGCACGAGTACGTGACGTGCCAACCTCGATAAACCCTTCGGCTCTTCGATTCATTTTGCGCAATATCGACTTTCTAATAACGGCCCTTAACTCACACGTGTACAGAATACCGGCTGATACTTAATGGGTTACTGTATCATCTGGTATCTTATTGTATCGGTAAATGGTTGCTTTGCGGAGGTTCATGTCCAAGGACTAAAGCCAACCTTGCTAGATAGAACAGACTGTCTATCCGCCGAGAGTTGACTAGTATTATCATATTAGCTTTTGCCCACGGCGAGTGAATACTCGCGCAGAATTCGTAGTAGTAAATTTAGGAATAAAAAGTAGCCTTAATGTTAATCCAGGTTTTATATTGCCTGTATGCCTAATTTCATGCAAATCCGTTGAGCAATCCATCCATCCATCCATACAAACTTTCTCGTTTATAATATTAGTAAGATAGTAAGACTAGTAAGAAATAGTAAGAAGTAAGATACATAAGTATAGATAAGACTAGTAAGAATAAGTAAGATATATTGTGTGTATGTGAATGTATCGATTATTGAAATTTGGTATTTAAATAATTGGACGTCTGGAATAACAATAGGCTGCTTTTTATCCCTAAATTTTCACGGGATCGGGATAAAATCTTGAATTCTCAACCGCTAGGATTAGAGACATGAAATTTAGTGCGGGTGTTTTATATGCGACGTTAAAGAAATCTGCGTTTTAATTTTCCCATGAAACTTAGTAAAATCCCAGAATGTTAATTCAACTGCTAGATGTAATGGATTACGCGTGCGAAACCGTGGCTAAAGTTTAGTTGTCTATATTGCTAAGATTAACGAACAACGAAATTCAAAAGTTCAAGTGGCCTAGACGTCAGACGGCTAATAATATTTTTTAGATATAAATTATCAGCATTGGATTCCCAACACAAGCAATCAAACATGCTAGCTTGGATTTACCCAGCATTAAAATCGACTGTGTTGTGTAAATTTTGACGCACTTAGCACCCATTATAAACTCTTTACGTTAAATTAACATTAAGCAGGCGACTTTTATGTACTTCCTTATTATTCTTTATTTGAGTAAGGATTACTTAATTTTATGAATTAACTTATTTTAAAAGCTAAAAGCAACACGCTAAGTCTGTTCATCAAACCAGGAAGAGAAATCATAAAAAGCCAATGATAAAATAAATGATTTAAATCATGATCCATGTCTAACGTAATCAATCACAGTAAATTTCATAGTACCGTTACAGGAGGACTGCATTCCAACTGCAACGTAACTGGCAACTGTTGACGCACATAATTGGCTAGTTTTCTAAAAAACTCTAATTAGTTCGTCACTTAGAGCCAGTACAGATGGTCTGCATTTTTTGTTTGATTGTCAAAAGAAAAACTAAATATCCAATATTTTCTGATAACTTAATGGACGGACTAAGTAGAATATTAGTTTTACCCAAGAATCTACCCTATTATGAAACACGGTGCCATGTGTCACGATACAGCGTACCATAGTAGTACCTACACTACACACAGGTACAGACAATAAGTGTTAATTCAATTTAATGAAGTCGATCCGAGGAAAAACTACAACAAAATAAAAAGTAACTGATAATCCTCAGGTCTAGACACAATATTGGGTACGTGTATCTTTTTCTTTTATATTTTATAAAATTGAGCTTTCAGATGAAATAGTTGGGAATGCTTCCAAAGCATCGGAATCCTTTGTTCATTTAATACGTCTGATGCATTATGGAGATTGAATTGGAAGGGTTCATCCTTCTTTTCTGGACACCCGAAACAAACAATGCACCATACCATACTGGAGTACCCTCTAACAAAGTACGGAGGGAGGATACGTCTTCGAAATCCTCACGTAGAGCAGCAGTATACCTTGGGAAGTGTGTGTAAACTTAAGGTATGATATAGACAATTGTAATTTGTATGCCATACGATAATAAATTGCTGCAACAGTAATTAATATATTTGAAGCTCTATCTTTTCCTTCTTCATCTTGAGATACCATCTCCTACCGGAGTTCAGCTATCATCAGTTTTAGTGTCAACTTTTCGTCGCCTTAGCTTGTCGGAAATCCCAGTGCACTTTAGTTGCGCGTGCGCTATAATGATTTATGACGGCAGTTCAATGACCTTTTCCTTAGCTTTAAAGAAGTACGAAAACGACTTGGTAAAACAATAATATATCATAATCATTAGATATGCCAATAAAACGATTGGCGTTAAAAGGCGATTTGACGGCCGGATGGCCAAGTGGTTAGAGAAACTACAGGGCTACTACGAAACTCGAAGTTCGTGTCGTGCGGTCCCTCTGACACTTATAGAAATAGAAATAGAAATAGAAATTGTTTATTTCTTAGAATATGTACTACCAAGTATATGTACAGTATATGTAAGTGTATGTTTCTTAGTATATGTACTACTGTACCTACCAAGGTACAGGTAGTTATTATAATAAATGTCGACAGCATATTCTGCCAGTTCTGGCGTAGAAATATTAATATGTCACAAAAAAATACGAATAAAGTTGTCATTATGAACATGAATCAAATTAATTTAACTTAAAATTATTATTAAAGATTACATAACTATCATATAAACAATAAAAAAAATAAGAATTTAAAGTGATATTATAAATTCTTGGAACAATTACCTAATTAATACGGAGAGCGAGAGGGACGGTACGATACGAACTTCGAATTTCATAGTAGCCCTGCTGACTACGAAGCTTGAGGTTCCGGGTTCGATTCCCGGCCGGGGCAGATATTTGTATGAATAATACGAATGTTTGTTCTCGGGTCTTGGGTGTTTAACATTTATTTAAGTATGAATTTATCTATATTATGTTTGTTTATCCGTTGCCTAGTATCCATAGTAGGTACAAGCTTTGCTTAGTTTGGAACTAGGTCAATTGGTGTCAAGTGTCCGATGATATTTATTTATTTAATGTAAAATTAGCGAAAAAAAAATTAACTTTTTTTAATGTTATTAATTATTTCCAAATTTTGTTGAGATTACAGCATTAAAAAAAATGAAAATTAATGACAAATAAATAATTCATATGCTGAATAAAAATTGCACACAATGGAAAAAGTCATGTAACGACGCTACTCTTTGAACTTTTGCCTTAAAAGATCAGTGCCCTCTTGCCATTTCTCATACAAAGGCCTGCCTATTATTTTAAGGTTATTTATAAACCCATACACGACATGCCGGCACTCGGAAGCGCAGAGGACGTCGCTTGTTCCTGTTCGCGTGACAGATAACAAGTGAAATATTTATGATGGCATGGGTAATTGATTAGCGGTCGCGCGTCTTGTGCGAGTGCTATATTTGATTGCGCATGTTAGAATGGTGTTTCTATCTAACACACTCGGGGCTTAGCTTAACCACACCTTGTATGTTGTTAAAATAGGCCAGATTAAAAAAAATACAATTACTCCATTCAGTTATATTACCAAAATTATGGGACACTTTTTTTTTATCCAACTGGATGGCAAACGGGCAAATGAGTCTCCGGATGGTAAGAGATCACCACCGCCCATAAACATCTGCAACACCAGGGGTATTGCAGATGCGTTGCAACCTTGAGGACTAACATGGGATACCGCAAGTGCCAGTAATTTTACCGGCTGTCTTACTCTCCACGCCGAAACACAACAATGCAAGCACTGCTGCTTCACGGCAATTAGCGAGCAAGATGGTGGTAGCATCCGGGCGGACCTTGCACAAGGTCCTACCACCTGCAAAACACATTTTTTCTTTTGTCAATTAAACAAAAAATTATGAACAATTTTTTGGTACAATTCTTACGAGTATAAAGACGTGCGTGACATCACTATCGAACTTTGACCTGCTTTATCTGTCAGTTTTCATTTGATTTATAAAATAAAAGGTACATGCCCAATTTTTTATAATCTAAATGAGGGACTATTTTTTTTACTAGGACACAACCCAATTACATTGACGTTTCAGCCACTTTGCAGTGCCCGTGGTCACTGTCATGTGGTCGTAAACTTTGAACTGATGTCGAGATTACGACCGAGGTACTAAACCTAAGATAAAAGACGTGGTGAAGTCGAATGTATCAGAAAACTTCGATACTTTATAAGCAAAGAGCTATTGATCAAAAAATCCTCCTAGAGCAGAACCATCTTTGATCCATGGACAGATGTCTGGACGCTTTATAGCTGAGCAACATGACATTATCATTTCCTTACAAGTAAAAATGTAAATCAACTAGTTAAAACCATTGAACAATTCTTATTTACATTTTTAGAATGCAAATACTACTTTGCTACGTGGGTGGCGCGGAGAAAAAAATTTCGTTCTTAGGCAACCTGGAGAAGCGAGCTAGGAATGTCATCGGATGCAACAACTCGCAGTCCGTTTAGATACTCCGATGGGAATCGCGTTCTAATGGCGCCACAATACTTAAAAATATACTCTTTACTGAGTCATATTTAACAGAGTTTTTATGTTTTTTTTTCATCATAACTTTGAATGCGCTACGAAGCTTACGCATAGGTATAGATGTAAGTAGGTACAATTTTAGGCAAACTTGTTAAAGTATCGAGATACGTTAGGTAGTTAGTAAGTACATAACACAACCGCAATATTTCAACAATAAATGTTTGACAAGAACAGACTGCATCATGCCACAATATCAACAATCAATCACATTCCCGTTCGCCAACTGAATTTTGGCTTACCACCGGTCCGAAACTGCAAGTAAATTTTGCCACGAATATACATAAAGCAAATGTAATAAGGCGCTATCCGGCTGCCAACTTTGTCGTCTATGCCGCTCGACGTCCAAACTAGCGTTCGAGAACAAAGAGAGGTAATAAAACCAGAATATCCGTTTCAGAGAGAATGCAAAAAGGCATCCGTCAATTTCAACTAGAAATGAATAATAAAGATGAAATGGATGCATGCGAAAGCAATCTGGATTCCGGACAGAATATAATATATTGTAAGTTTACGAGTAAAGATACTATTAATAAAGTCTCGTAGATTCAATAAATATGTACCAATATTACTCGCTTTCTTATCGTTCATCTATATTGATAGACCATATCATCAACGTAACTAAGTTTTGATTTAAAAAAAATCCTGATTGTTTCTCCGTTGTAATCGAAGCTCTTTTCATGTACCAAATTTTATGTCAATCTCCAATGACATAAAAATCTCCAAAGTGGGCTGGAAAAGGAAAAAAATTCGCTTCTAAAATTTGACCTACACACTAAGTTGGCATAGTTATATGGCAAGTAAAATAAAATCGTGTAAATAAAATAGAGCCTAGTCCGAGTCATAATAAACGAAGCTAGCACAAAGCAATTAAAAACATACAAAGTGCTTCCGAATAAGACCCCAATTAGCACAATACTTCAACAACACAATAGTCTTGTATCACAGATCACAGTAGGGACAGTATTTGCTGCATAGTTAGACCAAGTCTCACAAACAGCTTTTTATGGCCACCGATTTTTTTTTAAAGTTGCCTTACATAGGATGACGGCACCAATCATGGACATGTCAAGCACAGTAGTACAGTCAAGTGCAAATATATCGACACGGCCAAAGTTTTAAAAATATGTAAACACGACCTTAATGTTAAGTCCATAAAGTCGTGTATACATATTTTTGTAACCTTGGCCGTGTCGATATCTTTGCACTTGACTGCACCAAGAAATATATAAGGTCACCTGAGGTAAAAGCGACTATGGGGTTATTGCGTTTATTTGAGTTATCTTTTAAACAGCGTGATTTACAACAGCTCCTGCCATCTAGTAATAGACACTTGAACTACTTGGAAATAACCCGTAACATAGAGGCGTCTCGGTGAATCGTTTCAAGATGTCGCAATTTTAAAATTGGTACCACACCAGAGTTTAGCAGTGCTTGAGATAGTAAAAATCCATTTACATCTCATTTTTTAGGGTTTGTTGTTTATTTTTTATTAAACACGATCAGTATAAGTTGGTTCACATGTCTGATTTAAATTCATAAAAAGCTAAATTTTAGAATTATTTCCATTTAAAATCTTTGCAAGTTATTATGAAACTTTGCTAAATGCGTCAGTATCTTAAGTTATTGCGTCTATGCAACGCATTTTACCCAATGTCAGTGGTCAATAACCGTTTTTTTAATAATGTAGTTTTATCAATTTAACACATTTTTCATGTTAAGTAAGTATATTATTTTACCTGTAGAATGTTTCACTGACTATCGTCTAAAAATGTCACTTAATTAAACTTTTCA
Organism: Choristoneura fumiferana; assembly: GCF_025370935.1. Lineage (NCBI taxonomy): Eukaryota > Metazoa > Arthropoda > Insecta > Lepidoptera > Tortricidae > Choristoneura > Choristoneura fumiferana. The sequence goes on from NC_133480.1 coordinate 10,827,911, forward strand.
TCTCACTCTTCAATCGTAAATCTTCTAGTCAATCGTCGAATCGTAGAATATTTTTAAAATAAAAAATAAAACTGCCTAAAACAACACACAGGAACTAAAAAGCAAAAAAAAAATATAATTTGAATCGGCTACAAAAACCGCTAACTGAGAACCTCCTCTTTTTTAAGTAGGTTAAAAAAAATTTGCAACCTCTGGTATTTAGCTTGAAAATGCGTCTGTAAATGAAGACGCATTTTCCCTAATTATACTATTTTTGTCTCAGCTGATTATTCGCGCTTTGTGGCTTGTATTAATAATATCTTCTAGATTATTATATTGCGAACACGTGCCATGAAGTTTTGAGGCGAAATCCAAACGTTAGATAATTATTTAAAAAAGATGCATTTTCCCAAATTAGGTATAGCGTCTAAAATCCCGTTTTTAAAAAAAATGCTTGTTATCTTTTAATTGTCGTGCAGCAAAAAAGTTCATAAATTTATGTTAAAGAGTGATAAAGCACAGAACGCAAGAGTATTTCAATATACTTAATACATACTTCATAATTTGAGATTAAAAAAATATCAAAAAAACACAAAAAAACAGTGACGCATTTACCTCAGGTGATATTATGTTCGGGAAATATATTTTTTTTGTCGAGGGAAGAAGTCATCCACGTACCAACTGGCTGGCTAAGTTCAAAAGTATGCCAAAAAAAATATTCGCGAACACAAAAGCTTCCTGTAGAATGTTCCTTCCCATTGCACTTCCTCGATCCATAGTGCTCACAATAGACCGATTATACGATCAACAACGAGTAATAAAGGAGCTAATAATAGCTAATGGCATCTAATGAGGACCTTTGTATAGCCAAGACCTTGACACAAGCGGTGAGATATTGACCGCGGTGGCATACCGGTTGTGTGTGCCGTAGGCAATGAAAGTGTTTATTATGACACTGTCGAAACTTTTTAAGTATAACAATAGGTGCACGACTGTGTAAAAACAAATGAGGTCGAACGAGGGGAAGTGAATCGTATTATCGACCTCGGATGAGATCCTACCTAGAATTCTATTGCATCTTAAAACACATTTGACGAAAAAAAAACATAATGTCTGCTGGCGTAGGTTTCTTCTACCTGCTGTTGAGTTATTGTGGCACTGTACAAACTTCGCTATCCGTGCCTGAATGTTTACAAAACTTAACACAAGATGTCGCTACTACGCTTTACGTGTCTTGGTTTTATTTGATCTTTTTTTTTATCTTCTTTCATAATACAAAGATTTATGTTTTTTTCAACATACTACCACATAACGTTTGTGAATATGAAAAAGCATCATGCAAAAATATAGTCACAGTAGCGACCTCTATTACAAACACAGAAAAACTTTACACCAAACACGCTCCTATAAGTTTCATAACACCAACACCCACACCACTACTCCACCCTAGATGGCGCTTTCTTCAATTACTAAGAAGACTAGCGGCCCGGTCCGTGCTTCGCTACGTATACAAAAAATGTGATAAATGAAGAACCGCTCTACCGATTTTGTGCAAACTTCACATACTTGTAAACCATCTACTAAATAAATAGTCCGAAGAATGCCTAAAGATTTGGTTTGGATAGATGAGCCCGTTCTTGAGTTAGGTATAAAATTACAACGAAAAGTGGCATTGATTTTTATATATATTATTGATTGATTAAACTTACCGAGAATTGCTCTCAAGTGTCCTTCTAGAGTCTGAAGTATGGTCATTTTGATCTCCTTGACAGTTTTTCCGAGGAACTGCTCGCAAGCAGTTGTCAGGAGCTCGTCTTCGTTCATGATCTTGCACTGGGCTACTCCGGTGACGGTAAGGGGCACACCTTGGGCTGTCTCCACGTATTCACACATCGGGTTGAGGGTCATAACCTGGTGAAACAATTTAATCAAATTAATTACTGGGTAGTTTTAGGAAAACAAAGGGACTATTCGCGGTAGTTCGCAGTAGTACCTTCAGTTCTTGCAAAGGAACAAAGGCGAAAAAATAAAAGCAGTTCTTCCTTCATCTCTATGGGCGCCACTGAAAAATATTCGATGTGCCCCCCCCCAACTCTCTCTCTCTCTCTCTCTCTCTCTCTCTCTCTCTCTCTCTCTCTCTCTCTCTCTCTCGCGAATAGCACGCAATAGTTCCTACGAAACAACAGCCAAAGGAAACTGCTACGCGAATAATTCAAACAAAGATTTGGATTTTGCATCACGCGTCGCCGACTGATCATGTTTATGCTATTAGTATATTTTAGTAGTTTTTTACCGCGACTTTTTTATTTTATTCGATTGGATCGCAAACGAGCAAGTGGGTCTCCTGATGGTAAGAGATCACCACCGCCAAAAAACATTTCGTTGCCAACCTAGAGGCCTAAGATTGGGATACCTCAAGTGCCAGTGCTGCTTCATTCTTCACTTTGGCATTTATTCCGGAAAAACGCACAGTTACCGAGGAAACAGCGCGCGATAACCGAATACCACGCGGGCGCTGCCGCGGGCTAAAGCTAGTTACAGTACCTATATATTCTGAAAGTAAAAGTAGGGGCTTTGCTTCCGCGATCCAAAGGCCCAGTGTTCGGAAACGAAGGGCCTGTGCGTACCTCAAGCGATATGCGCTGCACGTCTGTGACCAGCCACCAGGCCCAGCCCCAGCCGCCGACGATCGTCTTCTTCGTGGTGGAGCCGCAGCAACCGCCTGCGAACAAACAATACATTTACAGCAATCAATTTATCATTTCATTTGACGACCGGATGGCTACGAATATTGAGGTCCTGGGCTCGATTCCCGGCCGGGGTAGATATCTGTATGAATAATACGAATGTTTGTTCTCGGGTCTTGTATGTTTAATATGTATTTAACCCCTCGTATGCTAAATTAAGAAAAAACCTACGATCTAGCTTCGTTTGTCTCAATTAAATAACAATTTTACTGATAAAGAATAAAATGGTAAAAGATAAGTAGCCTTAAATTTGATGCAGATCTGCGCTCAAGCATAGGTACAAGAGGTTAAGTATGTATTTATCTATATAAGTATGTTAATCCGTAGCCTAGTATCCATAGTACAAACTTTGCTTAGTTTAGGACTAGGTCAATTGGTGTCAAGTGTCCAATGATATTTATTTATTTATAGTCATAGATTCACATACGTCAAAAAAGTATTGGGATACTCAATAACGACTCTCAACTCAATTGATGCTTTGATTCAATAATAATATGCATATATTGAAAAGGTTCAAAACTGTCTAGGGATAAAAAACAACCCGAAGCACTTTTGATGAGTGTACAGTTAAAGTGAGAAAAGTTTTTCAATGACAAAGTCTTTATTACATTTACATAAGACTGATTTTTACTCGGCCTGTGTAAAAACTTTTTCACTACCTACATCTATACACTGCGTCCTATACACCACTATTTCGTTTTTTTATGAACAAATAGAAGAAATATAAACTTTGACATATGTTTTTATTAAAAATAAAATATTTGTATAAAATACGTAGCCAGCAAAAAATTACCAAAATTATATCGTGACGTATCTACTCATTCATATCGTTATGGTATCAGTAGACACCTAACCACTTCATTTCCTTGCTAAAAAAAACCGAAGTATAACCACAGGCGAACTGACAGGGGTAAGGAAGTAAGTAAAACCCAGCTTGCTGATTTGCTAACGCATGGAAAAACTCTAGGTTTGTATTATCGAGTGTGGCGTTATAATTATGATCCTATAGTATTATACAGGAAGATATACGAAGTGGAGGTTAAGATTGCGGTTGTTGTGAAGGTACGCCATTTATAAGTGAATCACCGAACTTCCCCGATGGAAATTGTGACGAATGATACAGGGAGTAAAACAAACAATAATAGAATATACCTGCCTTTAATTAATTTTAAGTAGTTTTTAAACAATGAAATTTTTGAACTTGCATTTTCTGTACATCTTACGTAACTTACTTTAGCACTTGCGGACCACAGGTTGGCAACCACTGGTCTAGAGAAAGGGTTAGTCTGTTACAAGTTTGGCAGGCAGCGTAGAACAAAATAGATGGCCAAGTGCAGTAACCTCTAGGGATTGCGTGAACTAGACCAGCAGGCTCACTTCCCGATGGGACCAGTTACTGGTCGCAGGTCGACGAACTACCCTCTCTGCTTTCTCTTTTACTTAGGAAGCTGCAACCGTAAATTAAGAAAAAAAATTGTCACTTAACTTATTTTAGACCTTACTGACCACATATTGGGTATCACTTGTCCAGATAAAGAGTTTGTCTGTTACAAGTTTAGCAGGCAGCGTAGAACAAAATAGATCGACAAGTACAGTAACCTCTAGGGATTGCGTAAACTAGACCAACAGGCTCACTTCCCGACGGGACCAGTTCAACGCACTACCCTCACTGCTTTCTCTTTTACTTAGGAAGCTGTAACCAAGGAAATTCATTACAGACTAAATTCATACATACTCAATTAAAATACGCTTGAAAATATGCCTGTTTAAAACATTCTGAGACAATTTGTGGCAGGTAGATGAGTTCAAGAAATACCCTTTTCTATAAAATAAATAATTCTAAAAACGATCCACAATTGATGAAGAAATCGATGAACTTAAAAAAATAGCATACTTACATACAGTGGAACACTTACCTAACCTCCTTTTTTGAGTCGTTTAAAAATATAGTTTGAAATCTGTCCCATTTCTGTTTGACTTCGCCTTGATTATACTACTTCAAACGAGAGACGATTAAGTATACCTGTCTAATGTATTGCAATTAGCAAGTGAAGCGACAATGTCCTAAAATCAGTTCTTTAGCGCGTTCAATTGACTGTGATTTTTTCAATTTTCTGTGCGTGTGCAGCTGTGCAGTAATTGCATAAGACCCAATTTAGTTGCCGTAGAAATGTTTTTATCAACTTTCTAACTATATTATGATTTGCACCTTGGGAAACCGTGCGGTCGCTTTCCCTGGGAAAGGCGTAGGGTATACAACTCTCGTCATGGTGTCGAAGTACAAACTAATACATGCTGCTCGTTCCCTAAAATTTTGAAGCTAGGTCTTTTTTAGGGTTCCGGAGCCAAAATGACAAAAACGGAACAATTATAGTTTCGCCATGTCTATCTATCTGTCTATCTGTCTGTCCGTCCGCGGCTTTGCTCAGGGACTATCAACGCTAGAATATGTTTTTCACGAATATGTATGTAAACTTTGCCGACAAAATGGTACTTACAATAAAAAATCAAAACAATTTTTTTAGTGTACCTCCCATAGGCGTAAAGTAGGGGGATTTTTTTTTCTCATCCGACCTTGTAGTGTGGGGTATCGTTGGATAGGTCTTTTAAAGCCATTAGGGGTTTGCTAAGACGATTCAGTGATTTGTTTGCTATATATTCAACTTTAAAGTGCAAATTTTCATTAAAATCGAGCGTCCCCCCCTCTAAAATCTAAACCGGTGGGTGAAAGAATTTGAAAAAAGTCAGGATGGTAGTAAGTATATCAAACTTACAAGGAAAACTATAACGGCTAAGTTTGCTTGAGAATTATTAGTATTTAATAGTAAATAGCAGCCTAAGGTATAAAATATACCTAAACTTGGAAGATTCCGTATAAAATATATAACTGTATATTACTTATTTTTTTCGTAATGGCTACGGAACCCTATTTTGGGCGTGTCTGTCACGCTCTTGGCCGGTTATTTTAAAACTCAAATTCTCATTGCATTTCATCTTGTACATAATTTATTTTAGTAGGTAAGGATAGACTCACATATTAATCCCGCAAAGGCGCAGCAATGGCGATGTAATAATAGAGCATTTTCAATTTTATTATTCAAACGTAAATAATTGGACTATAAAACGTCCCTAGCTAACTCAGTAGGTGTACTCATATACTTACAGCAATTTTTATTTTTTAGGATACTTCCAAAAACAAAGGTGATGGTGAGGTGATGTGATGCAGAAAAAATATGCCTTTTTAATCACGTAAAAATATATCTTTAAAGTTATCTCATCGTTTAAGTCACATTTCAGCCGACGTGGTAACGAGTAGGTTAGATTAACCATTATGTAGCACCTCAATCTATCTCTGAATGAGCCTAATTAATTTCTTCTATTCCATGTGCACTCACTTGTTTGACATCAAACATCATAAAAAACATTATAAACCTGTAACTAAACGACTAATCTGAATCAGACTTTAAGAGGTGTCCATTACATCCCATCGGGATCGCGGTAGATGCGGAAAGCATAAGATCGGTCTGAGTGGAGAGACTTGGGGGAGGCCTATGGCCAGCAATGGACGTCTTTCGGCTGACATGATGATGGTGATGATGATGATTACATCCAATAACTATAACTGGGGAAACACTTATTTAATGTGTACAATGACTAAGCGCCAAGACGCGCAAGCTGTTTTTAGAACAGCATTCACTTTCTTCCGAGTCGTCTGCATGACTTCAATCACGTCATCCACGTACACCCGTTACCAGGTTAAGCCCCACGACGTCTAAACTGCTTATGTCTCACAGCATGTTAATCTTCGAAGTTGTTTGTAGTTGGCAACAATAAATTCCAAAGTGCCGCTCCGTGCTTTTTTAAATATCATTAACATGGTGAAAATTGTGCGAATTTGAAATACGAGTAGAGAAGTAGAAATAAAAGCTTCAATATTTTTTTTCAGAAGTTGAAAATCTTACATGAACGATATTTAGTAGTTTTGTACAGTTATAAGCAGAAATAGATGAGCACTTGTGGTGCTTAAAATGGTCTACACACTCTCTTATTACCTTGGCAGTACAGGGGTGTATGTATTAGACCGGGAGATGGTGACACAAAATATTAGGTCATTTGTACCAGTATGGCGGTTCTTCAGGGGTCTAATTACGGAATGACAAAAAGAAAATGATGGTCACAGCGCTGGTACCGGCGGCCCAATCGCGTGGGCGTTAATCGAACGTGTCGGATAAATAACGAGTTCGAACGATTTGTTCCACAAAAATGCTTGTATTTTCCGATAGTCGATAAAAAAAGAAGTAGGCGGTAGCGTAATGCCATACTTCTCCGGTGTGACTTCCGGTGTGACTTACAGCCCGCCATACCGACGCGAATACATTAATAATAAAAAAAAATCAATTCAGCCATTTGTTACAGGCTAATTTTTGCACAGCTAATCATCGTCGAGTAGCCATTAACGAAATACACCATGCCATACTTTTCTGGCGGTTCCAAATGGCCGCCATACCGCCGCAAAGGAGTATTTTTTTTCGCAAAACGATTTGTACCACTATTGCATTTGGATTTTTGGAAAGTATTTGATAAAGTTTGAATGAAAACTTGGTTTTTCGACACGTTTTCAAGGTACAGGACATTTAGATAAAATTCAACCTAAAAAATATTATCCCATACTGTAACTATGGGGCGGAAGACTGTTAAGCTCGAGCAAGATATGAAAAAAAAAATTGGAACTTATATTTATAAGACAAGATTGCCGCCACCTAGCTGTTTGAAATTTTGTATTTATATTCGTTAAACCTCAAACTTACAGGAAAAATTAGTGCCATACGGGTACAAATCGTTCGAATTACAAATAAAACCTTGGAACTATGAAAAAATATTATCCATGAAGGGAGAGGGAGAAGGGTTAGTTCACAAATAAATATACGACATGCGTTATTGAACATTCCATTCAATAGCTTATTTCCGTGAGTTTGTTCCGCCTGGAAACACCTATACTACCTACCACATGTGTTCTACGGGATATCACGATATTCTGTTTTAAACTTTCATGATTTTCACTCGTAATTACCACAATCAGGACTTATCACGCTAACAAACGAAAAAAAGGGGGGTAGAATAAATCTAAATAATTAAAGAAATATCCATTTTTATTTGAACTGAGTTTAAAGTCACGCGCGTAGATCCCCATTACCTAAGCTCTTACTAAGTTACAGTCCCCACAATACCTAGAGAAGTCAATTATTTATTACTCGTTTGTTACAGTGATAAGTCCCGATTGTGGTATTAATTATTACGACATTTGTCTGATATGTTTTGATCTGATATGATTTTGGTATGATTTGTTAATCTGTCAGATTATTTATTTAACAAAATCATTGTCCATTGTAACTGATTAAAGTGAGATTTGTTTTTATCAAATATACACATGCGACCAGAAACTTTATTGACAAGCGACAAGACGAATGACGTTTTGGACGCAAACAAATCTGACGTTAAACAGGTTAGTAGACAGAAAATACCTTTGTTAAATAAAAGATCTGACGATTAACTAATATCACTAGAACTGTATGACACGAATATCTGTGATATTATTGGTCAAGTGGCTGAATCAATTATACTTACCACCAAAACAAACACCAAATCAAGATAATTATGTATTTTAAACTTTCACCATTTTACTCATAATTAATATCTACTACACGCAGGACTTAACATTATTAGATTCATTATACCTACTGCTAAAGTTATATCTCAACATTCACGATATTTTAAAGTCACGTCCAAGTCCCGGGTGTATATAACAAGGTAAAAGAGTGTACTTCATAATCATATTATTTGTCGACTGGCCAAATAATAAGTGACACGCCATTCATCAAAAAATTTCGAACTCTTCATTAAAATTCAAAATGTATCCTCGACCCCCTTAGCTATCCGTACAGTCCAAAACAATAAAGCCCCCACCATTTCTTCTCAGTACAACGGCCTGCGTGCTCAGGAGTCGATAGTCAACAGCCGAAGAAAGTACCCGTTACATACCAAAGCAACGGTACCGCTCGACGCACCGCGTTCACGACCGTCAAGTTATATAAAGATTCACTTACGATACTCTTACAATATATTTGTCATACTTAGAAGTAAGGGTGTAAACAAAAGAAGATTGGGGAAAGTGATTCCGTTAAGTGAAACTTTAACGATGAATTCGCTTCGCGATGTCATCCTGTGATTAGTTATTGTTGAACACGTGAAAACATATAAAAGCTAGGTGAGTTGATTATTTGTATGTTGTTGTCGAGTCTGTTTTGTTTTATTTAGCTGGTGTCAAAGAATTAGTGGTTATTGGAATATTTGTGATTATCGGCTTTAGAATTAACGCTAACTTGTCAGACGGTTTTTTTTTACAAATATGCATACATATAAACGTATACTTACATTTACACATTTCATTAATCTTCTGAAACTACGAATATTTTAAATTAGAAAAAAATTTCGATATACAAACTTTATCGTGACTGAGTTTCAAAATATTGCTTCGTCGTGCTGAAAAAGCTATGAGTTTACAACGAAATACTGTTTCATTGTAATCACCTTTTTTATTCTTTATCAAATCACTTACGTATAGTTAGTTTGTCAGTGGTTAAACGATAAACTGATCGAATCGATTACTAACATTTTTGATTCTTTAAATGTGGTTTAAACATTGTACTCTCTTTTTTACCAGAATTAAGTTAGATACTTCGTCTCATACTACTCAATTAACGATATATCTGTAGTCAGTAGGTACCTAACGTACGAGTAAACATCACCAATGCACGCTAGTCATCAGTCTATCAACCATTTATTTTCCTGGATGTTTATCATTTAATTGGTATTCCACGTGTCGCCGGCATGATAAAACAGTTACATAACACATTTTCACCGGAATCTTTTAGCATTCTGGATGTTACCAAAGCAGTTGTGCGTTAGCCGTATCGGATTCACTTTCTATAGACAGAAAATGCAGCGGCAGAATGATGAACTAAAAAGTAAAGAAGTACCTAAGGTAAATAATATTAAATACTAGGAAAAGACCAAAGTTTTGATATTATTTAGCGTTACTAAATAGGAGGACTATGCGTTTGAACTTGCGATGCTATCTCTGAATTTTATATCTACAATTAAAATATAGAAAAATAGCGGCTTGTTATTACTAGATGACAAAATAATAAAATCACTTTAACCCAGGCCTTCTTGTATCGTCAAAAAAAATGTTGAAACGCAACAAAATACATATCTTTTTGGCTTTGGTCTACTTGGACTCAAATTGCGGTCACTCAGCCACGGTCAAAAGAGGTATTTTCCCTCCCAATTCTAAGATTAAGCCTTATCATAAAAAACCTTAATTGAAACTTAGCAGACTGATTAAGCAGGCCAAGAAGTATGATTCATAAACACTTGCTAGCAGTCTGCTAGTTGTTGAGCTGCTGATAGACGGATTTGTTATGTTGGCCACCTTGACAAATCAAAGACAAAAAATGGCCTAATCGATAATTAAATAAATTGACAGCAGTGACAGCAAATTAGCAGGAAAAAAAATAAAAAGCGAGAACATTTCCGATCCGCATGTTTATTGTGCAAAAAGCCATAATTATGTTAATCATCCTTTCAATTTATTAGTTAATTGTTGCTAATTTAGGATTTTTAAATACAAATTCCTAAAATAAATTTTCCAGGTAGCCCTGCCTTCACATAAAATATCTTCGGTATGTCAAAGTCAGCTGTTCAAACTTGTGGCGGCCATTTTGTGACTTAGCAAGGAGATAAAGGAGGGTCTACGGTGCTCTAACTTTAGCAGAGCCTTGATCGACTGATTAGCGCTAACAGACGTTTATGAATCATGTTTTTAGCATCGGGCCTTCAAGGAGCCTTCAAGGAGGCTCTAACTTTTTATGAATAAGGCTGTAAGATTATAAGATTGAAAGTACCATAGTTGCCACTACATACATACAGAAAATAAGCACTTGAACATTAAATATACAGGCAACTAATAACAACTAGAAACCACATTGTTGCACACTTTTGCTCAAAGCACCTTTAAATTTTATTTATTGTCTAAACAATTCCACTTTTGCGAGCCACACAAAACGACTGGGTTTGGTCTAATAGTCTATTTCATTAAGTATCTGTGCTGCCAAGTTCGTCCAACAGTTAAGTATGGGCCCACATGCCTACTTACAAACAAAACAAAGAGGAAAAAGAGAAAACAGGCATTGATCACGTGTTAACGTTTTAAAGAAAGTCAAAAAGAACAAGAAATTGTGTAGTTTAAAAGATACGAATGTACCAATTGATCAGCAAAAAGTATTTAACTGTATGGTATTACGTACGGTAGCACAGAATAGATAACAGTACAAACTTTGAGTACAAACGGTAGATCAATCCTAGAGTCCTCAAGTCAATGTAAAATTACGTCATTCACCTACGACTACTACGACAGGTGTCCAAACTAAAGACATATGCACTACACGAATAAAGGATACATCATCAATTTGTTATCAATCAACTAGAATTGCAGCAGATCAACACATATCAACATTTGTAAAATTTTGTTATCTCTCTTCTCTTACCACTAAAGTTTATAACTTAGTTTTAAATTAATTGAATCAGGCGTTACTCCATAGAGGTCCATATCAATGAACTATAAATATCAAACAATTACTTTTCTCACCCGCGACCTTATGATAGCTCTTAAACGCATTCAAATTTATCTGTCGTCTTGTGTCGTGACCCATCAGAACGGTATCGGTTTCATACATTTTATATGGTTGCGTTCAAATTTATCTCATGCAGTGTGTTTAAACGACTTGTGTTGTGTCGCATCACAAGCTAAGGAGAGAGAGAGAGAGAGAGAGAGAGAGAGAGCGGTAAATAGAGAGGTTTTGAATGCGGAACGAAAAAGTGTCCAGTAGGTAAGTAGGTACAATACAAATCTCATAACTCGTAACATGCATTGCAATTTGAACTTAAGAACTTCTTCTAACATAATTATGTCATACTTATTTTTAATACTGCAAAAGCCTCATCTTTGGGTCATTTAAAAGGTTGCACAATAAACGTATAATGTTTTATAAATGTTGTTAAACCCATAAATTTTTTTTTTTTAAGATCTCCGTTACATAAACATAAATAGATTTGTTACAAATTCATTCAATTTGACAAATATTTATTCCAACTGTAGAGGCAGTGTACTTACGGAATTCTTTTATAAAAAAAAAACAAGAGAAGCTGCTTTCGTGCAACGAGGTTGCATAGGTACTTTATTAAAAGAGCGGGAAAATTTTAATTTTGGAAATATTTCGTTGCCATGTAATTTATTAGGTATCGATGTATTTTAATACCATAAATTTAATTTAAAATTGTAATCAACACATTTGATCTCTCGCTTTTTTCGTGTTGAAGTTAAAGTGACAGATCAAAGTGAAGTTCAAATATTTGGAATTCTGTGAGTGGACCCAACACTATCATCAGCTTTTAAAAATAATAATTAAAAAGCTACTTTGTCACTGATTTTGCTCACTGATTTCTCATAGCAAAACCTGCCTGTTTGAGGTGCTGAGGTGAAAAGTATAATATACCAACGTAACCGTTACCGTTACGTTCTATCGCGGTAAAGTAATTGAAAAATTATCACGTCCAAGCAATTAAGGCTGGCGCTTTTTCGGATAACCTAGTCCATAAAAACGTTTCAATTCGGACTGATGGATGGCAGAGGCGCGCTGGCGTGACTATTCGTATTAATGTCAAAGAAGTTCAACTGTTTATATTAAAGAAGTTACAAATATTTAGTTGGGTCTTATAACAAACTTTTTTTTATTAATTCTACGTCTCGTTTTGTATCCAAGGCTTGGATACAATTTGAAATATTACATTTAGCTTAGCCGCTTTAAGAATATACCCTGATTATTTCCATTCCAACCCTGTCATCAATTGAGAAGTACTGATACTTTATTGGAGAATATACTTACTACATGTCATAAAACAATAATACCAATAAATGTGTCTGTCAACTTGAAAGTTAGACTTTAGCGACATATTCATTTTGATAGGAACTTGTTTAAAAAATGATAAACCACTTATTTGGTTGATGGCACAGTCGAGTTCATAAACTTGTGAGCAAAAATTTGATCAAAAATATCTGAACACGACTCTATTGTTAACGGCGTAGAAGCGTGTTGAACTCGACTGTACATCTGATGTGTTATAGTAATATGCCCGAATAATATTGTCATTCGTTCCCTAAACCTGGCCATGTACTACGAAGTGCAAAATTCTAACTTCGTATCTTGCCATCCCACTGACGCTAATATTATTTAATACGAGAGTGAGAGGGACGGTTTCATCAGTACTTGTTGTCTAGGTTATAATTTTGTATCACCTTCTGTTCCAGGCACCATGAGTTCGCTGGTGACCGCAGCGGCCGACGCCATCGCCGGCACGGCCGTTGCCACAGGTATGCAGGTAACTACTTACTCATAACGACTCCAAGCTTTCCCATTTAGGTCCTAGACAAGATGTCAGTTAGCATAAAAGCGGCACAAATTTTTCCCGCTCTTACGTGCTAGCTTGTGAAAGGATAAAACTAAATTTAGTTTTTTTAATGAAGGTAAACAAAAATTATTTCTAGTGGTTTGAATCGAGCTTAACTCCCCTTGCCAACTTCACCGTAGCAAATAAGCTACAGGTAAATTACATGTATAATTTGGGTGGCTTAAGAGAGGATGCTGGACGCTATAGGTGCCCTTTCCTTGTAAAAGCATTAGACGGTTTCCGTCCCGGACTTCAGAGATTTTTCGTCACCCATAATATTATGCTTCTACTTATATTTTCTTGATATTGACAAGCTTTAATTAAGTTTCACATGTCCCGATGTCTGTCTGTCTGTCTGTAATCAAATCTTGCAAGTTAAATATTCGACTAACTTCCAGTAGTTGGATTGACTCGAAATTTGGCGTACTTATGTAAATTGCATGAGAATACAATAATCTGGTAGTGACATCCTGGTAGTCCGGCCAGGATCGTCTCCACAGGAGTACAGGACGGAGTTTATCAACGGTTAATGGCATCGACTTGAAATTTGGTATGCAAATTTAGTTTGGGTGACAATACAAGTACAGTTAACAAAAAGTACAGTCAGCAAAAAAAGTTTGTATTGAAAATGTCATTTTTACCAAAATCTTATTTTAATACCCACCCAATACTATTTTAAATAGTTCAAAATAATTATCAAGTTTTTTACCGCAAACAGACCAGTGAACCAATTTCAAATTCGCCACTTAAAAAAAAAGAAAGCAAAGAGTCCTCGTTCAACTATTCTTTATTCTGTCTGTGTATAGGTACAGGTTCAATTTCGGACAAAGAAATCATCTAGAGCCAGACCTCGAAATTTAGCAGAAGTTGAGTTGTCCCTGTCACACAGTATTTGGGGGTAGATTCAATCTGATGCATTGACAATGAATAATTTATGTCTTTTCATATGTCTACTTCTCAATGCTCAGAAAAATGTAATGCAATCGTGTGATTCATTTTTCCTTTAATTATAGATGGCGTGGTTCGTCCCGATGTTGGTGGCGACCATAGCATACTTCCAGTTCGACCAGACCGACCCGGAAGGACGGCTGACAGATATCGAGGAGTCCCAGATGCTGGCTGATTACGACTTTATCGTTATAGGATCTGGTTCCGCAGGTAAATGGACTTTAATAAAATTACTAGCATAATTTGCAAAGCCCTGCCATCTATCAGCATAATAAAACAAGAAAAACAAATTCCGATGGAGTCACATAACTCTGAAAGAATTTTCTGTATATGTCCGTTGGATAATATCATCAACAACAGGTGATCAACAATATAGATATTATGATAACGTAAAGTGTCAAAGTGGTAACAAAAACAGGCATGGTGTCCCTATAAACTAATTGTAGGGCTGTGCAATGACTCGTAAAAATAAATGGTCCTTTCTCACCATGCGCGTACGAACCACCTCATGAGTTGAGAGTACGTAATCAAATCATCTACATTTACTCACTCTACTAAGTTCGCATAACTTCATTACTTGTCGATAGCAAAAAATCTTACTTTCCCTCAAAATTAGGGATGGACTTCAAATTACTATAGCACATAACGAATTCAATCGCATTATAATAAAACTCTCAAATCTATTTTTCAGGCGCCGTGGTAGCCAATAGGCTTTCTGAAGTAGGAAACTGGAATGTTTTACTTTTAGAAGCCGGAGGAGATGAGACAGAAATATCTGATGTCCCGTTATTGGCCGGATATCTGCAACACAGTCAGTTAGACTGGGCTTACAAGACTGAAGCTAATGAACATTTCTGTTTAGGTAAGAGCAAGTAATATTCATGTGGTCTACACTACGGACAGAAAACCACTTTTCTAGTGGCGACAATCAATATTGTTTTATCCGTATTCAAAAGAGCCAACTAAGAAGATAACTAAAATAATTGATTGAATCAGGCGTCACTTTGCGAAGGTCCTAACTCATAAATTAACTTTAAAGCTGAGGGTCCACTGATCGGAAGCGGACGGATTTGTTGCGTTGTATATAGATTTCTTGGCGCAGAAATGCCGATCCAATGCACGCAGTACCATAGAAATCTATAAAAAGCAACAAATCCGTCTCCTTGGTAGGTACGGCTCGATTCAGATGCAGTGGATGCTTAGCTTTAACAATTACTTTGTTTACCCGCGACTTTAAAACAGCATTACTATCGTAAGAGCGCAGGTGAGCAAAGTAATTGTTTATAGTAATCATGAGATAACTTAAAAAAAAACTTGAGATGTTGCCTTTATTCATAAAAAAATATTTACAACTTTCAGCAATGAGAGAAGGCCGATGCAACTGGCCACGTGGAAAAGTATTAGGAGGCAGTTCTGTTTTAAACTACATGCTTTACTTAAGAGGAAATAAGAAGGACTACGACACGTGGGAGGCCCTCGGAAACAAGGGATGGGGCTATAAGGATGTACTTTACTACTTCAAGAAGTCGGAAGACAACCAGAATCCATACTTGGCTCAAACTCCTTATCACAGCACTGGAGGCTACTTAACTGTATCTGAAGCTCCTTACCACACACCCTTAGCAACGACTTTCGTTGACGCCGGAGTGGAGATGGGATATATCAACAGAGACATAAATGGTGAAAAACAAACCGGATTCATGGTGGCTCAGGGTACGACACGACGAGGTAGTCGATGTTCGACAGCCAAGGCTTTCTTGAGACCTGCTAAAAATCGCCCCAATCTTCACATATCTATGAGCTCATTCGTAACCAAAGTCATGATAGATCCAAGAACAAAGATCGCTTTTGGTGTGGAATTTGTCAAAAATAAAATGATTCATCGCATCAGAGCCAGAAAAGAGGTGATACTTTCTGCTGGTACAATAAATTCGGCACAGTTGTTAATGTTATCTGGAATAGGACCAGCAGAAGAGTTGACGAAACATCGAATACCAGTAATACAAAACTTAAAAGTCGGGCAAAATCTTCAAGATCATGTTGCTCTAGGAGGACTCGCTTTTACGATTAACAAAGACATCTCTATTGTTGAAAACAGACTTCAATCTGTGAGTACTATGATGGAATACGCTGTTTTAGGAAATGGACCTCTGACGATTTTAGGCGGAGTAGAAGGTCTCGCGTTTGTGAATACCAAGTATGCTAACGCAACAGATGACTTTCCTGACATAGAATTTCATTTTATAAGTGGAGCGGCCAGCTCAGATGGTGGTGCACAGCTGCAAAAAATTCAAGGTCTAACAGAACAATTCTACAATGCAGTTTTTAGGCCTATTAATAATAAGGATGTCTGGTCTATTTTACCCATGCTACTGCGACCTAAAAGTAAAGGTTACATTCAGTTGCGTAGCGCAAATCCGCACGACTATCCCTACATTTACCCCAACTACTTTGCGGATGACATGGATATGAAAACGTTAGTTGAAGGAGTGAAGATTGCTGTGGCTCTATCAAGAACAAAAGCCTTTCAGAGATTTGGGTCTGCGTTAAACCCTAACGTTTTTCCAGCCTGTAGAGCGTTACCGCGTTTCTCTGATGTATATTGGGAGTGTATGATCAGGCAGTATACAGCTACGGTGTACCATCCAGTTGGAACAGCAAAGATGGGGCCTTACTGGGATCCTGATGCAGTGGTGGATGATGAACTAAGAGTATACGGAGTGAAGGGACTGCGTGTCATTGACGGCAGTATCATCCCAGTGCATGTAAGCGGCAACACTAATGCCCCTATCATTATGATTGGCGAAAAAGGCAGTGACATGATCAAAGAGTTCTGGATGATCAAGAGACGAAGAATATCTCGGTACTATCACTGATTTAGGTACAAAGTGTTATTCATGTTGATTTGCTAACAGTAGTATAACTTTGTTACGTCACTTGTGAATATTTAGTTCATGAAACAGTCTCCACACATTGAGCACTATTAGATGGTTATTAATTTATTGTATTGTAAATATTAGATTTTAATAAATTATTTGACTATTGTTTAAATATTTGTGCTTTTTTTTCATCTAAATTTACTTAACAAGAAAAACAAAACGAAAAACGGAAACCTTCTGGGATCACACTATAGTTAGACAGATTTCTATCCGTCACAGACAATTTAGCCCGCATCTACCGATCTCACTAAGATAAAATTTGTTTTTCTGTTAATCCTAAAACAGACATGAAACGAAAAATTTAATAGAGTTTAATAAACAAACTGTAAAGTCACCTGCAATAATATCTGCTATAGCGGAGCGTGCAAAAATATAGAGTCCAATCAGATATTTATGCACGCTCCGCAAATATAAAAAATATAATAATAATAATCATTGTCCCGATAGTGGTTTCGGCAAACGGTCTAATAGCGAAGAGTCTCGACCAACATTTCAAGAGACTCTCGCTAGATGGCTGGATCAAGGGCCAGATACAGAAGGCGGTAATTCTGGACACAGCTCGCATCGTCCGGAGGTTCCTCACTCTGCGGCCCTGACCACCGATAGCTTGGGCCCTGCCCCGTTACCGGCGGAAAACTAGGTTAGGTTTTTATAATATGTTTATTTAGTATGTACTTTTCTGTGTTTTACATAATGATAAATAAAGAACATAATAATAATAAATTTATTTTTAAACATATGGCTTATCTATTTGCACTGGAATGTCCGTCTGACCCCGAACTAGGCTGAGTCTGTATCTCGGGGCCTAGCAGTGCGTTGTATGTTGTATACATTGATTTTACAATGGAGACACGTCACAGATTAACAAACAGATAGACTAAAAAACGAAGCTAACTACACAATTTCGCTTAATTTTACTAAATATTAAATTAATATCCAATATGCAAATGCAAGTTTTAAAGAAAAAGATTTGTATGTATGACTGTGAGTGCGCGCGTGCGTACATGTTTGTGTGTGTGTGTTTAAGCACTACATGCAGGGATGGAGGAGAGCTTCTGTGTCATTATATGTCAGAGACACTAACCGCTTTTTAGGATAGCCTTTACCATTCCTATGGGGTGCTGTTTGATGTCACACACTTTGCAAACATTATTATAGACACGAAGATGCATAGGTATATGGAGTTTCCTACCACCTTTGATTACAGATTTCCTTCATGTTTTCACTTCTTTTTTTTCACAATAACATTTCTCTCCTCTCTCTCTATCCGTTCCTGACAAAATAGTGGTGCGGATAGACAGACAACAAGTAATCCTGTAAAGATTTCTCTTTTACAACATCAACCATTTAGCAAACCAAGTGTCATGTTGATCATTTACCTACGACGTAGTTTCTCAATATTCAGTGATATGTATGTAGGTATGTATACAATTAGCAAGTGATACAATTGACAAAGTAATAATCTGATAATCTGGTATTTAAATAAATCATCTACATAGCAGCCTACTATTTATCTAAATTACGCAGACTAGGTTGCGATAAATGATACACGAGATAAATGTACACGGTCGGTTCTAAACAAAATAGAAAACTAGATATGATTAAGTTATTTATAAGTACTCGTATCTATTAACCTTCTTTCTTGTGCGCAAGTTTATGTGGGGGAGGCCTATGTCCAACAGTGGACATCCTACAGCCAATATGATGATGATTATGAAGTTCATACAATATTTGGGTCAAGTGGGAACAATTAAATGCATTGTCAACGGAGAAGTAGCGATGCGCTAACACAAGCATGCCACGATATACACAGAGTAGAGTTACAACCAACAACAACCAAAACATATTTGCAGTAAACCATTTCGCTAGATTTAATTTTATAGAAAAGTTGGTTATGAGTTTTCGTATTTGGAGTTTTTATTGAAAAAACAAACATTAAAAAAATACAACCGAATTGATAACCTCCTCCTTTTTTTTTGAAGTCGGTCAATAAAGGAGCTAAACTAGTGCTCTCATGGTGAGTAAGTAATACTTATTGAAAGTAAAACTATTTAATAATTAGATAGGTAATTAAGAATACAAAAAAAGATGGATTGATCTGGATGGATGAATCTGGATTTGAGTCAGCCAGCTATCCTAACTAGCAGCTAATTAACTAGTTTAACTTCACTAAACTTTCAACATCCCACTCCTATTTGATTATTCATTTTCATTCAACAATCTTGCAAACATGCAGGTTCCTGTTCCGTTCAAATACATACTCGTAGTTAGTATATCGGGCACCACAGCTGTCTCGTTTCAACGTCAAAGTTAGAAGGAGACGGTTATATTTTTATGGCGACCGCGACTGGTCATACCTATCTACCAATTATTCGTGCGGATGATCTGTAATTAATACTCTGTACAACTCATGTTACAAATAAAAAAAATGCATAACTGCAAGTTCGATTGAATCGGCAGTCATTCAAATTGTATTACAATGAACATTTTTTTTTATCAGTTGTGAATTATCGGTGAGCGGTCAACGTACTCTAACATCATGGCGAGCCACGGGGCACCGTCCCTGAAACCTATCTATTCTAACACGAGGATCATGTTCAGTCTCCTGCCAGGGATGGGGGCGTTGATCATTTTCCGGCTGGCCATCCATCTGTACAGACCAGATATAGAAGACGCAGAACACCGCGTAAGAGATTACCCTTTTGAACATCTCTACGACTGCTATGACTTCATTATAGTCGGTGCCGGTTCAGCAGGAGCTGTCTTAGCCGATCGACTTACAGAAAATCCAGAATGGAATGTACTACTACTAGAAGCCGGTCAAGACGAGAATGTCCTATCTGATATTCCAGTTATGTTCCCCGTACTCCAAACTTCATCTATCGATTGGCAATTTGTTACGGAACCCAGTGATAAGTATTGTTTGGGTATGATTGATAATCGGTGTAAGTGGCCGCGCGGTAAGGTGCTCGGCGGATCGAGTGCGTTGAACGCGATGCTTTATATCAGAGGAAATAAACGCGATTACGATAACTGGGCCGCAATGGGAAATCCTGGCTGGTCATACAAAGACGTTTTACCGTATTTTTTAAAATCCGAAGACATGAAGATCCCTGAATATCAGTCAGATCCGTATCATTCTACTGGTGGTCGGCTTACAATTGAAAATTTTAAATATGAACAACCAATCACAACCAATATTCTGGAAGCTGGTCAAGAATTAGGTTATAATATATTGGACGTTAATGGTGAATATCAGACTGGCTTCACGCGTTCTCATGCGACTGTGCGTGACGGACTGCGGTGCAGTACGGCAAAAGCATTTCTCAGACCGGCTGCAAAAAGGCCTAATTTACACGTAAGTGTTCATTCCCTGGTGGAAAAAATACTAATAGATGAACATAAGAGGGCGTACGGGGTTAAGTTTGTAAAACATGGAATTCAAAAGATTGTTAAAGCCAAAAGAGAAGTCATTCTGTCAAGTGGAGCTCTTCAATCCCCTCAACTGCTGATGCTTTCAGGAATCGGTGACGCCGAACACTTAAAAGAACTAGGCATTTTCCCAATATCAAATCTGCCCGGTGTAGGGCAAAATCTTCAAGACCACGTCGCGATGGGCGGGAACTCTTTTCTCTTCGACAATCCTTTTACTAATGGATCGGACTACTGCTTCAATTTGATGTCCGTATTCACCATAACTAGTTTGATTGACTTTTCCATTCACAAAAAAGGTCCGTTATACAGCATGATGGAAGCTGAAGCGATGGCGTTTGTGAATACAAAGTACCAGGACCCGAGGGAAGACTATCCAGACATTCAGTTGCACATCGCTTCAACCGCTGATAATATGGATGGAGGAATTTTCGGTAAGCGAGCTAACGGTTTGACGGACGAAATTTACGCTGAGCTCTATGAAGATGTCCTGTTCCAGTCAGCATTTTCCATCGTACCGTTGCTTTTGCAACCGAAAAGTAGAGGATATTTGAAGTTAAGAGATTCAAATCCTTATTCACCGCCGCGTATTTATGCAAATTATTACAGCCATCCGGACGATATTAAAATTATGGTAAGTTATACAATTCATATATTAATTAGTTTTTTAAATATCATAATAGTACTAGTAAAGTTAACAAGGAATACTTAACTGAAATAAATTAAACGCGAAAATAAATCAGCAAAACACAGCTCAAACGTTAACAAAGTTTTAATCACATTTCTAGATTGAAGGAGCCCGTATCGTCGCCGCCCTGGCGGAACAGCCGGCACTGCGTAAGCTGAACACTCGCCCAAACCCAAATAGGATTACGGGGTGCGCGAAGCATCGTCTCATGTCTGATGAACACCTGGAGTGCCTGGCAAGACATCACACGTTGACCATCTACCACCCTGTGGGAACCTGTGCCATGGGGCCACCAGACGATCCTGCAGCCGTCGTCGACAGTAGATTGAGGGTTAGTTAGTATGAAATAAAGTACCTACCTATCAGTCGCATGGCGCTGTATGAACTCAATTTCCACAGGATTAAATGTTTTATGTGACGTCACCAATAACAAGTATGGCAAAGGTTGTGCACTACACTAACAGTGTAGTGTTGCATCCGAAGAATACCTAATTAAACCTTCTCTCACTGACTTTTCACTTGCCTAACGAAAATGTTCACTGAACGCCAATTTCTGACTGTATGATCGAGTGTAGGTTTGTTAATTTTTCAGTCTAAAATGGCTGAATGAACTTGCATTAAATTTGGTATACAGATAACTAGATCTTGGAAATAGTCACATAGGGTACTTTTTATTCAGTAATTCCTATGGAGTCAGTGTTAAATCTTGAAATTTCAATTAGACAACACTATAACGTAAATGAATACCACGATGTATTTTTTTTTAATTCTCATAGTAATTAATTAACATCCCGATATTTCAATTTAATTGCGAGCGAAGCTGTGGGTAAAAGCTAGGTATTATCGACTGAATAATGTCTTGTTTTACCGCGTTGATGTTGTTAGCGTTATTTTAAACGTTAGAAGACAATTTGTAGCAGGGAGTCAACATTTTCGTCAGGCAATCCGGACAGGAGAGAAGCCTGATACAAAACATCGCGGTTTATAAACAAGCTTTGCCACACTTGTCATCACTGACGTCGCATGAAAAAAATAGGAATAGAGATGATATTACGCCACGGCACTGGTAGATGAATAATTACATGACGCAAAAAGCGACTCATTATTTTTTAGTTTCAGTTTATTTATTCAAAAACAATTTACATTGTGTTGTGTATGAACAGAACATTTAAAGTCCATCATTAAATGAAAACATTACAATTAAATAATTATGTCATGTATCCTCCTGCGTCCCACCATACAACAAAATATGACATCGAAATTTAAAACCTAATGTCTTATAAAGGTCTTTAAGAGGAAATGAGCAAAGTTATATCTTTAGTACATAATAATGAGATAACAATGGTCTTGTGACAGCAATATTTAGTTCTCCACCATCCAGCCTATATACGTCCCACTGCTGGGCTCAGGCCTCCTCTCAAAACAAGAGGGCTTGGGCCATAGTTCCCACGCGGGCCCAGTGCGGATTAGGAACTTCACACGCACCATTGAATTGCTTTGCAGGTTTGTGCAGGTTTCCTCACGATGTTTTCCTTCACCGCAAAGCTCGTGGTAAATATCAAATGTAATTCCGCACATGAATTTCGAAAAACTCAGAGGTGCGAGCCGGGGTTTGAACCCACGACCCTCTGCTTGAGAGGCGATAGGTCAAACCACTAGGCCACCACGGCTTATTTTTAGTTCTATTATAAGTAATTATAATGTCATAAATAAATTGAAGATAAAGCAGCCTTTGGTATAATCACAGTGATAAAATAAAAATAGTACATACTTATGTATTCTAAGGAAGCGTAGTAAAATACACTATAAAGCTACTTTTACGATTATAAACAATGATGAAACAAGTATAATCTGTATTACGTTTTTACAGGTGTACGGAGTAAAAAACTTGAGAGTGGTAGATGGAAGCATAATGCCTAAAATAACCAATGGTAACACTAACGCACCTATCATAATGATAGCGGAGAAGGCCTCCGACATGATAAAAGAGGACTGGTATGACACAAAAGATGAACTAACTGGCTGCATCTCCGGCCCATATAGCAGGCAACACGAATCCAAACCAGACGACGAGCCGAGCAAAGTAAATCTCGATAACCACCGTCCAGATTTGTTTAACGAGACAAGCAGCCTGTTCCCTAACCTGCCTGTAGACACACCGTTGCATCACACTAAAGACTCAAAAACCACAATCACAACATCAAGACCTCCTATGATATCTCGAGAGTATGAAGCTAGGTACAAGGAATATGTCCCAATGCCCGACGTGCCAGAAAAACGCCAAAATGATTTAAGCGATATATTACGTAATGATTTGACGCCGTTATATCAAATAGTTTATCCGGCTAAATATTTTATGGACCGTAACACCCCTACTCTTCAGTCTTATCCATATTGGTCTGCAGATTCACAAAGTCATAGAAGGCCAAATCAGCGATTTCTATCGAATACTAATCCATTTAAGAAGTATAAACCTACGGACTATCCAACGAGGCCTTCTCTCTCAAGACAATTTAAGAACGCGTTGCCTTTTAAAAATCCGTTTGCTTTTAAATATCCACCAAAAAGACCGAAAGAAGAGCCAGTGGTCTATGAAATGAATGAAGTGGATTCACCTGGAGGGCAGAAAAATTGTAAAATATGGCTTTATTACGACGGAGTTAAATATGAAGTTACTTTGTAGGTTTATGTAGCTTTTATCGTACAAGTTTCAGTGAATAAATAGTAAACTAGTATTAAACGATCCCAGTTTTATTAATGCTGAGTCAGAGTTAAGTGGCTCTTGTTGATTTATGTTAAACTAGTTTATCCCCGAGGCTTTGCACCCGTGGAATATTAATAATAGCTAGGATTTGTAGCTCATGAGAATTTCAGAAAATTCTTACTGCACCTCTACTCGTATGATCCTCGGTTTGATAATTTGAAGTCATTAGCTCCTGTGGTTTCGACTGTGTGTTGTCTATCAGTCAGCCAATCAGTCACTTTATTATTGTATAGGTATCGATGGATTTCACTTTTTATTTTGTATCGTTTTCTTAATTTATACTGCACCAGTTAGATGAAGTATCTAAGACCAAAGGCTTTCATATGATGTTTTGTGTATTCTTAATTTTTTTTTCAACCATGTCATACATATTATCAAATTGACCAAAAAAATATTTCAGTCACGAAAAATTCAAGTTTAGGCTCAGTAATAAAGTTTCAATTAAGATATAAGATAATGGAGAAGAGCGTAAACTAGCTTATAAGTCATGTCATTGCATGAGCGCTTGTAACTGTTACGTCTATTAATATTATTAAATAAAAACATAATAACTTGTTTATGTAAATAAATCATTGTGTTTGATTTCGTTTCGCTTTTAACTTGAACCATATAGTAAAAAGGTTCTGATGTACCATTAGCCAAATATGTGGTCTACCACCCTGAAATTGATAATCGTTTGCATGTCATAAAAAATAATAACAATAGACGTGTCTGGCAACTTGAAAATTCGACTTTAGCGACATATTCATTTGATAGGAGCTTGTTTAAATTGATAGACCACTTATTTGGCTGACGGTACCTCAACAAATATCGAACCATAATAATTATTTTAATTATATCAGTCAGTAGTTACAGAAATAATTCAAAACGGGACATTAGATAAATACAGTTAGTCCGGAGCAGTTAAGCGCAGTCAGTGAACGCGTGCACCCCACTGCACGTCGAAGCAGTACTGTTATTTTAAGAAATATTATTGTACTCATGTTCGGTTAAACACTGAAGACAAAACGGTAAGTTTTAGAACTGGTTAAATTAACTGCAAGAAATTTAGTTACATAATTATTTTTTAATGTGAACTATTTGCCTCACGGTAGGCACTTAAATGCCTTGTTATTCATATAATGTATGTTATTATAAAAAGTGACATTTTGAACGTGATCTCGAAAAACGTGGTCTCTGGTCAAAAAAAGGTTGGGAATTACTGTAAGATATTTTGACTTTGACTTTGACTGTCTGAAAGGGATAAGTTCACCTATGAACATGTATTTCAGCTTTGTCATTTCAGTGTGTTTGTTTATTTTCGAAATAAAGGGTTTTAAGTACGTGCATATTTTTACAACGACTTAGTATATTGTTTTTGTTTTTATTTTTTGTCTTTTAAAATTATTGCGCGTGAAGTTTTATCCACTTACGTTTGTCGGATTCTTTGGAGAATCGGGTTCTCTGCCGTTCCACACATTTTTTTTTAAGTTGAATAACAGCTTGCGCAGAACTGGTCATCATGACAAGCCCATATCTGAACTTGTTTTGTTTTAATTGCAACTAATGATAATGATATCTAAGTTCAAGTTCAGAAATTCTACAATCTATTTCACACGGATTTACGACAATAATAAATATAATTAAATATTGATTTACACATATTTAAAATGAATAATATAGATAATAGCTGTAGAAAAATCGCCTTACTTGAGTGTGATTGCTTGAAGTGGTCTAATACGTTTTTTTTATATTTTTATTGTTATCAGATGCCCCGACTCGAGCAAATAAATTTAAATATTGTATAGCGAAATTCGAACGAAAACTCTAGGTAATTTCAAAAAATACTAAAAGTAATTAAACAGTGAAAAATTACTTCAAAACAAAATAAAAGGCACCCCCAGTGTAATACATCCGAATAGGTAGATCCTACCATAATTATAATAAACGCCAAAGTTACTGAGGATAGATGTATGTTTGTTATTCCTTCACGTCACGCTAAAACGACTCGACACATTTTAACTAAATTTGTCACACAGATAGTTCATAACCCAGATTAACACATAGGGTACTTGTCATCCCGAAATATTACATAGCTCCTGCGGGATAAGCGAATATTTCGCACTTTACGCAGCAACCTGGGTTGACAGAATTTATTCGCAAGTCATGAAAAAACCGCATCGACCTTCTCGCAGACTTATTTATCAACGAAGTTTTTTTTCCAACAATGTCTTACGATACGACACTATGTCGATTCTGTGGTTAGGCCTTCTTGCCCTTCTCTATGCACCTGGCACCTGACCGAACGTGGTACACTTTTTTAATGTGAACTTATATTTAATTGAAAAACCAACAAGTCTAAACGAGCATCCTACAAAAAATACAGTGTCTGCTCAACATGCTCTGACATTGATTTTGCCCCACCTAGTAAATAAATCCTTATTTTAGTAAGAGCACAAGATGTGGGCCTGCGACCCGGCCTTTACTTCTACCATCATCAGCAGCTACCAGGCCGCTGGGCCGATGTTCGTGCAAGCGTTGGAGACAATCTTCGCTGCACAGTGCGCTTTGGTCGGCGACCACGTCTGGCCTGCAGACGCTACTGAAGCTGCTCTCAAAGGTGCCGCAAGTTTAAACTTCTCTTACTAGAAGTAAATTCATACAATAACAATAAAATACAATGACTCTTTATTGTACACCACAAATCATCTTATATTACCAGAGCTTTGTGAGAGGTATATCATAATTAGAACTTACATCCGGCTGGATGGAAAATTGCGTTTTCATCTCTAGGGTGGAAAGTATTTTATTTTTATTTTTCGATTAGCCACGGAATCGAAGATAATTGAGTTACGTCAATGACACTTTTTTTCACGTTTCGGCATGGCCATCTAGACGCACGTCGTGACCAAGGAGCTTATATACAACACTGGAGGTTGAACGCCGAACATCCGTTTAAAAAACCCGTTAAAAAATCCGTTTAAGAAATTTGATCTTTATTACGTCACGAACATATTCCATCTCTTTCTTTAGTTAGATTAAGAAAGAGATGGAATATATAAATAAGTAATAAAGGTCAAACTTCAACGCGGTCAACCTCCAGTTTTGTAGGTATATAAACTCCTTGGTCGTGACCAACTCGATTTTTTTTACACTCGGCCGAGGTAAGTGACCAGGTCGAAAAGGTACCGTTGGAGGTTGGATATAAGTAAATTCAATTTACTGAATACTGAAATTCAATTTAATGATATTCTCAATTTTTTTTTGTAGTATTTTACTTTCCTCACAGTCGAAATGAAAAGTAGAATGTCTAACTCGAGTGAAATTACCCATTTTCCCTCAAACTATTGGCCAGATATATCTCGGGTGAAATGGGTCACTTTCCACCCTTGGTTAGCAATCTACTATTTCATCCGCTTCCTAATCTTTTATGTGGAGTGTTTGGTCTATCTTGCATGCACTGCTAATGATGACGCTAATGAGAGAAGTTGATACAAATAACTTAAACAGAGCTAAGTTAAAATCTTAAAACGTGGAAGAAATGTTAGTAAAATAGCAGGACAGTGCTATTTTAATGCCGTTGTAGACGATGTTTGGTCACATGAAAATCGTTTCTACTTTACTAGGTACTGTTTTCCATCAGTCATTTTATATTTGTGTTTCAGATCCAAACTACGATTTTATAATAGTAGGAGCGGGATCCGCAGGATCAGTGTTGGCAAACCGCTTGAGTGAAGTCCCAGAATGGAAGGTGCTGCTTGTGGAGGCTGGTGGAAACCCAACATTAGCTACTGAGGTATACCAGTCGTATTTAGAGAAATATTTGCCTACCCACAAACACAAACCTATTTTTGATAGTCTCATAGCCAAAATAGCAATACGGACTACAAAATTCCTTCTTGTGACTGATCTGACACACACTTGACTGTTTTTACTATTCATTTTACTGCGATCATTTTTATTATACTTATACCCTTTTAGTGGAAGTATTGGGGGGAGGCCTTTGCTCAGCAGTGGGACAGAATAGGCTAACAAGAGAAGACATTATGTAGAGATGGTGTAAAAATATATTAAACCACCAAATTTTTACAGGCGCCTCATCTATTCTACAATAACATGGGTACAACCGAAGACTGGGGCTACAAAACGGAACCTCAAACAGGAGCTTGCCGAGCCTATAAAGGAAATCAGTGTGCATGGCCTAGAGGCAAAACTCTAGGAGGATGTAGCAGTATCAATGCTATGTTTTACGTAAGAGGAAACAAAATAGACTATGACGACTGGGCTGCTAATGGTAACGAAGGTTGGAGTTACGATGACGTATTACCATATTTCAAAAAGAGTGAAAATTTCAACAGATTCGAAGATAAGAATAGGAAATATCACGGCACTGGAGGATACTTAAACGTAGAAAAAACACCAATTGACTCTTTAGAAAGCATAATTTTAACAGCCGCCTCAGAATTGGGCATGAAAGTGAATGATGATATAAATGCTGAAAGCGAAATGGGAATAACTAAGTCATTTACTACAACTAAAAATGGCGTCAGACAAAGTACAGCAAGAGCTTTTTTAAATCCAGTAAAAGAGCGACCAAATTTACACGTAATCAAAAATACATTGGTGGCAAAAATATTATTCAAACCGTCTTCTAAAATAGTTGATGGAATATTAATAACGCAAAATAATAGTAATTTTATTATTAAAGCTAAAAAAGAAGTTATTTTATCTGCAGGGACTGTTAATTCTCCACAGTTGCTTCTTTTGTCAGGAATAGGGCCGAAGAAACAATTAGAAGAATTGAAAATTGATGTCATGGCTGATTTATCTGTTGGTGAAAATTTACAAGATCACGTTCTTGTTCCTATGTTTTATAAAAAACCAATGAACAAAAATCAATCGCCAGTAGGAACGCTAAATCAAATCATTGAACATTTGGCGGACTTCATAATTAAGCGGACTGGCCCTTTTGCCGGTGTAACTCCGCATGTGGTCACAGCATTTGTAAACACTTCTGATTCTGCTGCTACCAGCCCAGATATGCAATATCATTATTTGTTCTTCCCACCTAGTTTAAATAATTTACTAGATGTGTTCTGGAAACATGGTTTGGATGATGAATACAATTCTTTTTACAATGACTTAAACGAGAATAACCTTGTGTTAATAATATATAACGTCGTTCTGTTTCCAAAGTCTAAAGGTCGTATTGTTCTCAGAAGTAAGGATCCCAAGGATCACCCGCTTATTTATCCTAATTATTTTGATAACCCTGAGGACATGCTCACAATAATTAAAGGCATGCAGCAAACTATGAAGTTGGCAAAAACTAAAACATTTGAAGAATTTGGTTTGGAACTTATTTGGCCACGTTTCAAAAGCTGTACTGTATTCACGGAGGGTAGCGATCAGTTTTTGGATTGTTATGCCAGGGAGCTCACTTTTTCTCTATACCATCCAACAGGCACTGTTAAAATGGGTCCAGACGATGACGAAACAGCAATTGTAAACCCAGAATTGAAAGTGCGTAAGGTCAAAGGTTTAAGAGTCGTGGACGCTAGTATAATGCCTAAAATCACCAGGGGCAATACAAATGCACCAACTATAATGATAGCTGAGAAGGGAGCAGATTTAATTAAAAAAGACTGGTTCAACGTTCACACTGAACTTTAAAATCTGTGCTATTTTAACTATATACAACAATATTAAATATAATGACCCGGATAACTCACGTCTTAAATCGAGTTTAGCTCGACATGTTTCGGGCTAATCCGTAGCCCTTCGTCTTCGGAGCAACGCGACTCAGCGGCTGCTGCAACACGCGCACTGCGCGCCGCCGCTCTGCTCGCGCGACTACCCGACGAAACTGACACCGGCACACAACTACCCGCGTTTTCATCATCATTACAACTGTCAAATGTAGGGTAGCACACAACACTAACAACATCGCTCTGTAAAGGTACGTTCACACACACCGATGACGCAGCACGAGTATTTAACACCGTTTTCCAACTCGGAGGTACCGTCCAACCACTATCCCGGTTGAAATTCGGTCGACGACTAATCTCGATGGCTTCACGCACTTTCCGCGGAATGAAAAATTTCTCTCTCGCAAGTACAGATACCTTATCAAATCTGATATAGTGCGTCGAATCCGAGTTCATTGATAAACTCGATTTAAGACGTGAGTTATCCGGGTCATTATATTTAATATGAGTGAGTCTCACGGTAGTTTCATATACAACAATATGAAAAAATAAACGTGATATGACCTAATTCGTCGGGACCTAAGCGTTGCATCCGTCCCAACAACATTAAAACCAGTAGGGCTGTCTACTACGGACGGACAACGGGCCCGACGGCTGCACAGTGCACACTGGTGTTTTGGTTGGCCCTAGGCATGGGAAGTTACTTGTATATATACCCTGATCCAGCCCCATATCATTCGCTCTGCTCGGACACCTGGAATAGCCGTAGACGACGCCCAAACCATCAAGTGTCGCAAATATGCTTTGCTTTATTGAAAAACAATTACGCATTTCCACACTTCCGGTTGAACCGTTCTACACTAAAAAATAATTAAAGAAATTTCCAGAAAGCTCGTTGGTGTCTATGGCGGTCCCAAAGCAGGGTCTTACTAAACTTCGCCCAAAGGTCGAGCCTCGACGTGCAAAGATACGTTGAGCATCCTGGGAACTATGCCCCAAGCTGCTCCTCTTTTTTTCATCTAAATAGTTTAGTCCTCCCTCTTTGTTAAAAAATAGACCATTATGTAAGTGGATTTTATAGAATTTACAAGAAAATAAAGTACCAATATCAATTAATGAGCATTGGAATAAAATATCTTGATACCATGTATTTTATGTTGTTTGTTTCCATGAAATAGTATAAATACTTGCGGAAATGCAATAATTACATTGAAATGCAAAAACATCACATGACAATAATCATTGTTGCTCAAAACTATCGCCATACCTGTTTTTTAGGCATTTTAGTGATGTTTACATTTCTCTACAACACAGTCGTTCTAAATGTCGCATCATTCAGAAATTCCTTGATAACCATCTTAAGTTACAGCAAAGCAAATAAAATAAAATAATAAATTCATTTATTTCGGGCAACTTGGCCCATACAATAAATACCTTACAGACTAACATACATATTTACAATCAATATTATTTACAACTAATAAGCAAAGTAACGATGGGTCAAAACCGGTGCGAGGCACGCTAGTTTTATTTGTAATAGAACTTGTCGACATTATCCTGCATGCGTTGAAGACTAAACGTCGTCGGAGACCTGAATTTCAACACCAATTTTATTCTTCATGTGCCATTTCAAAATTTTATTTGAAGTATTGTTTATTGAAGCTGTTAATGGTTTATTTTCATACAAAAATTATAGGAATTAAACCAATACTTAGTATAAAATTGTGAAATTTGGTAAAAAGTAAGGCCTCACAGCATAGCTAAAGGAAAAAGTGATTATGCGCAAAAGCAACCTTGTTTTCTTACAAATACAACGAATTTATTGCTGTTTTTTTTTTTTTACGGAATATTCCACCCAGAATGGCAGTTAGTATAGGGTATTCATTCCTAGAAATAAACTGTCATTAAGTAAGTAGTATTATTTTATTATATTCTATTGAGAATTGTTATTTATTCATTACATATTTTTTTCAACAACGTACAGTCTGTTCAATAAAGGAATGGACAGAAGGAAAATAGGCTCTTTATAGTGCACGCTTTAGGAAGTCATTTAATAAATTGCATTTTATTAGTGTACCTACAGTCCAAACTTAATTCTAATGCCCGCGACTCCGTTCACGTAGAATTTGTTTATTGCTATCCCGCGGGAACTATGCAATTTTCCGGGATAAAAACAATTCTATGTCCTTCCCCGTGACTTGTATTATCTGTATACCGAATTTCATCTAAATCGGTTCAGTGATTAAGACGTGAAGAATTAGGTAACAAACAAACATACAGACTTACAAACTTTCGCATTTATAATAAATATTAGTGAGATATTTTTTGCTGTTTTTTATACCATAATTTAAAAACAATAAAACAACTTATCCTATTTTGTTAAAAACAGAAACGTCTTCCTATAAAATAAAAGAGGCAAAGCAACATTCTGCAAGCAACGGAACGTTTATAATATTGTTAACTAAAGAAACATTCTGTACATTATTTATAGTTTTTAATCGCCAGTTTGGACCTAATGAATGACCTTTGATGAATATTTTTAAGCAGGGAATGAGAGCGGATAAGTCCACGAAACACAGTTATTAAATGTATAAATATAAATCGAATTAATATTATGTAGCAAATTACGTATCAATATTGTGTTATTTTGTAAGTACATTACGTAAAAATAAACAGTAGCAGGTGGTAGGACCTTGTGCAAAGTCCGCCCGGATTGTTACCACCATCTTGCTCGCGAATCCTGCCGTGAAGCACAAGTGCTTGCACTGTTGTGTTTTGGCGTGGAGAGTAAGACAGCCGGTGAAATTACTGGCACTTGAGGTATCCCATCTTAGGCCTCTAGGTTAACAACGCATCTGCAATACCCCTGGTGTTGCAGATGTTTATGGGCGGTGGTGATCTCTTACCATCAGGAGACCCTCTTGTTCGTTTGCCATCCAGTCGAATAAAAAAAAATATGACTTCATATTATTATTATTAATCATTATCATTATACGACTTCGCAAAAAATTTTTAGAACCACTTCTGCTGTGACCCTCTAGAGTCCAATATTGTCATGAAAGGACTATAGCAAACTAAAGAAAGAAAGAACTTCGTCATAAAACAGATAATAAAAATAAAATTTTCTGGCATAAAATATAGCAATTATGCAACATTATTTGGAATGTCATATTTGTCACTCATCTTGACGCTGAAGAAGTGTTCAATTAATATTATTAAAATTCATTACCTTATTGCTAGTACCAATTTATATTTTCTACACTTCTGCATACCTGCCAATACATGGTGCCCAAATATTTTGATGGACTTTTGATTCAATAACAATATAAAAAAATTTAGGTAAAAGAAATTATCAACATTATATTGAATGTCATTTTGTCGCTCACTTTAGCTAAGAAGTCTAATTTCTTATTATTGCAATCAATAAAATTTAGTACCTATTGCTAGTACCAATTTATATTTTCTACAAATACCTAAATACATGGTGCCCAAATGGACATTTGCTAAAGGTTTGGCAATGGGTACCAGTCTCAGCTAATACCGAATCCGAGCATATATCGAAAATACAAACTGAAATATAGATGCACAGAAAAACCAGAAAAATAAGACCAGCGCTGGGAATCGAACCCAGGTCCTATACCATGTCATGCATGTGGGCATAGTCTTGTTGACAATGACGGTATTTTCGAAAGTTTTGGGAAACTAAAAAGACACGTAGAAGAACCCCCTCATATAATACCCATAACACAAGCTTTGCTAAGCTTACCTTGGGACTAGGTCAATTGGTGTGAATTGTCCCGTGATATTTATTTATTTATTTATATAATGGGGTTCTCAAAATTTACTTTTGACTTATTTTTTCCAAAAAGTTATTTCGTGGTCATTGTTACAGAGGTAACATCCAAGACTTCATAGAGGTGGGAGCTGGAACGGCTGGCTCGCTCTTGGTCAACCGTTTGAGTTCCTACGCTTGCATGGTCAGTCTTGTTGATCGAAGCAGGAGGTGACCCCAGCGTTTACAATGAGGTAATTACTTTATTAAAGGACTCACGTATCAAGTCATGTATGGTATATTTAGGTATCACAGAATGGATCCGAAGTATATCTGCAACTGAATATCTGCTATTGTAAATATTGTTCAAGAATATATTATAATCAAGGTTGACAATGGTACATATTATGGTACATATTATGACGATATCTTCAATTGTAACCCGGAAGCAATACAAGCAATGTCACCGTCATCTCTGCCTAAACGATGCGTTCCACAAGCCTATTATTTTTATGAAATGGCTTACTCAATGCGGATTGGGAAATTCACACACACCATTGAATTTCTTCGCACTGCTCAAGATTCGTCACGATGTTTTCTTTCATCGTAAACTTGAAATGTAAAGTCGCCGTAGTAGCGCCTTAATAAATATATCAGCAATAACTTGTACATTGACATCGACGCAGTTTAATAAGCAAGGAGTCTATTTATACGATCCTTAATATTTCCGCGTATACGTTAATAGGTAGTCTGTGGTAGGTAAAGTTTAATAATGACCACAAGAGACGTCCCATTACAGAAAGCCAGCCTTGCTTCAAGTAGTAATGAAAAGAGTCGAATGAATATGTATGCTTTACCTCATTTTCTTACTTATTTAGTTACGTTACGCACGTAGGTACGTAGTTATCAGTTATCATCTCTCCACTTAATCTCCACAATTCCCGGTAATGAGATGGAGAATTTAATCACTTTAATAAAAACATATTGTAAAACTACATTAATTAAATTGATTTTCGTTTCAGGTTCTGAGTTTTGTGTACAATATACTAAGAAACAGATGCCGACTGGAATTACACGCGTTCTCAGATGGAAAGAGCTGTTTAGGTCTAAGAAACAACCGCTGCTCTTGGAGTAAAGCAAAAGGTCTGGGCGGGTCAAGTTCAATTAACGCAATGTTTTACATAAAAGGGCACCCCGCAGATTATAACAGTTGGGAAGAGCATGGGAATATAGGCTGGGGATACGATGAACTTAAACCGTATTTTTATAAGATCGAAAAGAAATTCGATCAACATAATTACAAATTTTAAAATAATCTTCTTTATAATTTATATCATAATATTCAACAAGTTAAATGATGAGGTTTTTTCAGGAACATGATTAACGAAAATGTTGATACGTAAGGGGAGACGATTGAACACGGCGAAAATATACTTAAACGAAGCAGAACGATTGCATATCATAGACCCTGAGAGCAAAATTACCATTGGCTAACTAACACATCTCGAAGATAAAAACATAAAACCTATTCTAGATTTGCATGTCGGTAAAAATCATCACATTTTTATTCCGTTTTACTTTACACCAAAACGCAATTACACAATTACGCCTGAAGTATTTACTATGTTTATCATTGAATACATACTAATGAACACTGGTCCATTTTCAACACTAAGCATCGCCGATTTTATGGCTCAATACAGATAACCAAGATAATCCCAATATACAATTCCATCACTTTCATCTACCTATAAACAATCGTATTGTACCTGAGAACTACTTAAATAATACTTGATACATACCTGAAGTTGTCCAAGCCATTATAAAATGAAATGAAGAAAAAGAATTGATTGGCATTTATCCAACTTTATTACGCCCGAAGTCAAGAGGTGAAATATTACTAACGGACGATGCAGCAACATCAAAGCCTGTCGTAAATGCTAACTATTTCCAGAGTCCAGAAGACGTAAAACAACTTATAGAAGGACTAAAATATGTACTGAACTTAGAAACTATAAACGCATTTAAATCGATTGGTGCAAGGCATGTTCAAATTGACTTGCCATTTTGCTCAGAAATAGCATACAACTCTGATGCTTACTGGAATTGTTACATAAGACATATGGCGACAACAGTCTTCCATCCTGTTGGAACGGCAAAAATGTGTCCAAAAGAAAATGCATACTCCGTAGTAAATCATGAATTATTCGCACATGGGATAAAGAAGTTACGCGTAGTTGATGCAAGCGTCATGCCTCAAATAATAGGAGCCAATACAATGGCAACAACATTGGGTATTGCTGAAAAGGCTGCAGATATGATAATTAGTTATCACAGTATAAAAGATGAACTGTAGTTGTGGTTGCGGTTCAACTAAATAAAAAATTACGCAAGTTTATTTATGATACGATCTGCTAAAACAGTTCTATTCTCTGTCATATTGTTCGTCTGTTTGCTGCATTATGCTGTACCTGGTGACAGGAGTTTCTAAGAATATATAGGTGTTTCCCACAACTCTGTCTGCGTAAATTCGTTTATCGCTATCCCGCAGGAATTATGTAACTTTTAGAGAATAAATAACTATTTTATGTTCATACCAAACCCAAATCGGTTCAGTGATTTAAGCGTGAGGATATACAGAGTTACTTCCACATTTATAACATTAGTGAAAATAGTGAGTAAGATGTTTACATGATCGGTTGTATAAAAAGACGTAGAATTTAACTGTCAATATTAAATGTTACCAGAAAGGTATTACAAAACTTTAATTTTTTACATACATTACATGTAACATCCACCCATACCTAAAAGCGCTCGTAATTATTACTTAATCCATCGAATCCAATCAATTGCGCGTAACTTTTTAACACGCGAAAACAAACAAACACGTCGTTTATAATCAATTTACATTACAAATTTACACTTTCATAGAATCATTTTTTATATACATGTATGTGTTTGGGATTAACATTGTTAGAGAGTAAGTGTCGTCCGTTACATCACCAGACCTTGGAGACATTTAGTTTCGGCCGGCGATGCCGCAACTGTCGCTTGGAAAACCCGTTAATTGTTAAACAGTTGATTGTAATGTAGTTAATGTTATGTAGGTCTTATAGTTTTACTTGTTAGTGTATTTCCCCGAACATGATCAATGCTGTTGCATGCCTGTTATTGGTGCATGAGCGGGGGCTATAACTTATAATTTAGATTAATTTAAATGTCTTGTTCATGTACTGTTGGCATGTCTAATAAATAAATAAAATAAATAAATAAATAAAAAGGTAGTGCGGTGATGTAATATGTAATGCAGTATAGGCACACAGAAAGAGCGTAGTTCTCAAGATTGGCAATTTCCTGAATTAGGGCCATTTCGTTATATGGGCGAAGACCAAAAAGTTGCACACCTGTTAAAGCTGCGTTAGCAGGAAGTTAAAATTACCATTAACTTTTTCCATTGTGACACGAAAATTAATCATACATTTTTATGGATAATTTTCGTGTCACAATGGAAAATAATAATAGTAATTATAAATACCTGCTAATGCAGCTGTGTGCAACTTTTTGATCTTCTCCATATGCGCATTTTTATACCTACTTTAATCTTGTTTTGTTTTGTCACGAATAAATGTTTTCCTTCTTTCTTTAGTTGTCGGGCCCATCGAATAATTTACAAGAAGTATTCAGACTAAACCAAAAGCGTAAAGTAAAAAGTGCAAAAAGTATTGCAGTAGACAAAATGTTTCCATGCATTGATCTATATTCAAAGTGCACCGCGTGAAAGGTGTTACTAGATCTTGAATCAAAAAAATGCGATGAATCCAATTTCTTGTAAAAATGTGACTTAAAAAAAACCTCATTTTGTTATTTTCTGAAAAGATGTTGGATGATTACGAATTCATTTAAACATTTTATTGATGCCAGCCTCTTTTGCACCATGCCACGGGGGCCTTTTTTAGATTTAATTTAGTAGGTATTCAGTTTTTAAGTTAGGTAGTTAGTTTATAGTTAAGTTGTATATGGTTATTTTTACTTAAATAAATTCTTGTATTTATGTGAATAAAATCCCTTATATAAACATATAATATTTATTTAAAATATTTTTATTTTGGTTCGATTTAATGATTCAGATTGTGGGTATTAAAACTGCAATATTCAAACATATTTCGACAGTACATTTACTGATAGCATTTTTGGTGAAAAAACAACAATTTTCATTTTTTTATTATCTTCTCGGACCAAAATTTGGTGGATTCAATTTTTTTTATGAGCGTCTTGCCTTATACAAAAAAATGGCCTGATATCTAATTATTAAAAAAAAACGTAGTAAAGTTGAAGCTGCCTGGGATTCTTAGGATAGCAGTGCCATCATAATAGCGGCCGTACCTATAGGTAAATGACCTGATGTATATAGTAGTAACGTATAGACAAGACGACGTCCCATATTCGTAAAATGACTCAAGTCCTATACAACCTATAATACGGTGGTGATTGACGTCACTTGAACGTTGTTTAGGTAAACATTTTGGCGCAGATTCCTAGAGAGCGGAAAATGACAACATCGTCAACATAGACGCGAATTACGGTGGCTGTATCTGCCGCTATCCTAGGAAACTAGAGCTTTACCTTAACCAAAATCTGCCAGACGGATTGATACAATCAGTGTACAGAGTCTCCCACGATAACGAACAAAGCAGGCAGTCACAAAACACAGAAGGTATTGTCTGTGCACTCTAAAGTTCCTTTTCATAATAATTATGTCACAGATTAGCGTGCTTTAGTTTAACACAAGGCAATTAGCATACTTCCGGCGACAGGTGACTGAGGGTAGTCATTACTTTGCGCATCATTGGGGTTACGGTAATTACTTCACATGAATAGCTCACATTAAATAGTAATCAAATAATTGGTAGCCAATTGTTACGATAGGTAACGGCAACTTTGTAAATAGGTGCCTACAAAGAGGTGTTGGAGCTCAATGGCCTCACTCAATGGCAATGGTAAACTGAGATTGTTATTATAATTTAGACCATTTTTATTTATTACTGATTACCTACACAGGTTTGGTCCTGCTCACATCTCCCGAAACACCCTGTATACGAATTAGCAATGATTGCTTGTCTAATAATAACCGTGAATTACATACGCGATAGTAAATATTACTACCGGGCCACACAGCTACTACTACTAAATAAACCAACCAACTGTTAATTTGGTTGCATAATTTCGTATGGTATAAAGTTTGATTGATACCTTCTGAGAAAATTTGTTAATTGGCAGATTGACAAGATGACACAGGTCACATAGGTAAGTTAAAAAAACAACTTTTGAATTTATAATATAAATATAAATAAATAAGTATCACGGGACACTTGACATCAATTGACCTAGTCCCAAACTAAGCAAAACTTTGTACTATGGTTACTAGGAAACTGTATAATGGATACTAGGATAAATACCTACATATTCACCGTCCTAGACTCGAGAAAAAACATTTGTATTATACAAATATCTGCCCCGACCGGGTATCGAACTTGGGTCCTCAAGTTTCATGGTCAGGTACTCCCAGTCGTCACCCGAGCAAATATGTGTTGCAAAACAAAACGAATGTAGTACTAAAAAAAAATTGTGTATTCATTGACGTGGACCTCCGTAAAGTAACGCCTGAACCAATCAATTCCACCACCTCCATTGCATTGCAGTACTCATATTTCAAGTTCATTAAAATTTCGCAAACCCGTTTAATGGGTCAGAAGTATACGTACGTTGTCAGCGCGCTGCTCTTTAAGAATTCCTCGGAGTTCTTTCTTACCTGCAACAAAATAATGATATAATGTATTGAACACGACCCTTGCCCCTCTAATATGTTACGGTACTAGCTGGTAATGGAGTCGTATCAGATATTTATGCACAATTTGTTGTATCAGATATGGTGGTGGTGACTGCACCTACATAAAATTTGACGTTGATAAATGACAGTTAGTTATAAATACCATTAGGTTTGAAAAAGTCATGTAGCTCAGTGGTTTGACCCATGGCCTTTCAAGAGTCGTGAGTTCGGTCCCAAGCTTGCACCTCTTGAGTTGCGAAATTACAATTGAAATTTACCATGAGCTTTACGGTGAAAGAAAACATCTTGGGAAAACCTCTCTATCTGTGACATCGTAGCTCTGAAATGCATGGACCAATTGCGATGCGGTTTTTTTACATGAAAGCCAGCTAGATATAGATACATACTTTGAAATGACAGTGTAAGGATTTTTTCAACTTTTTCTCAGTGGTTGGGTTATTATAAGAAAAATTAAGAAAGCATTTGCCCCCGGAAAACGTTGTCACGTAGGTTATTTCGAAACTGACTTGGTCCTTCGCCCGCTAAAACCGGCGAGGCGCGGCGCATGCGCTCCGGCACGTAGGGCAATCGCGATCCAATGTTGAAACAGTTCAAATACGTAGGCATATCCAATCATCCTTGAAACTGGAACGCAGCCAGTGCCTAGTTCAGATGTGGCTAGTACAAAATTGCGACTTGAGTTCGCTCCAATGAAATCGTCAACGTACATCATCAGTTTACATTTCGTGGATGATTTTGTCGGAGGGAACTAAAGGTTAATGCTCATTTTCAAAACGCAATGTAAACGTTTCAGGACCTAGTGATCAGAAAAAAGTAGAGATTCCTATCCTAGCCGGTTTCAATTACAACAACTACACTGTCTTATTGAATTGCACAAAGATTATGGTTGTTCGCCCTTTGCCTCAAAAAATGGTTATATGTAATTGCGTATATTTACGTAGTCTTTTTGTATTTTTTATTTCAACTCCAAATTTGTTACTTCAAATTTGTTACTTTTACGGGTATCCCGTGAAACCATATCGAAAATACAAACTGAGACATGGATGCACAGAAAAAACCAGAAAAAGAGACCAGCGCTGGGAATCGAACCCAGGTCCTCAGCAATCCGTGCTGCGTGCTATAACCCCTACACCACCGCTGGACAGGAATCTAGACACGAATTTTTTCTATGCATACATATCTCAGGTTGCTTATTTCTACTACGCTACTTATGCAGCAGCACTAGCGACATCTATGTTCCGCTCTCATCGAGAGACGTCACACTCTTTCGGAACCAACCCCTCACCCAGACAAGAGAT
The DNA here is from genome assembly GCF_025370935.1 of Choristoneura fumiferana. Classification (NCBI taxonomy): domain Eukaryota; kingdom Metazoa; phylum Arthropoda; class Insecta; order Lepidoptera; family Tortricidae; genus Choristoneura; species Choristoneura fumiferana. The sequence goes on from NC_133480.1 coordinate 10,868,579, forward strand.
GTCGCTACTAAGCAATCAAATTACTTAATTAATTATTAATTATTATTTTCATATTTACGTATACAAAATGTAGGTCAAATTAAGTCATATTTAGTTTTATGATGGTACCACCTACCCGAATTTATTCACACTGAAGAGATTTACGAGTACATAGGATGTATGCGGCTTTAACCTCTGTTTACCTAGTTTTATATCGTTTTTAACTATTAATTGAGGTTTGTGAAGTAGAGCGCGAACGTACCTAATGTTCAGGTTTTCCTGCCAACGCTAAGGTCTGTCGCTTCCTTCTGATCCAAGGTGCGAAGTGCGTGCGTAGGTAACGAATATTATGACCGAACAAATACAGATTTAGCATCTCAATCCACCAGATTTTTCATTCACAAGCAGGGTTGCCAGGTCTCTTTCGAATAAATACCGAACAGTGAGTAAAAAAAAACGCTTCAAACGCATTGTCTTTTTTTAATAATACCAACGCGCACGAAGCGGCAACATCTATTGCCGATTGCGTAAAATCTAACAGTTGAGTCGTTTATAAGGAAGAAAAATTTATCAGAAAAAAAATACCCAACCGCCCATATTTCGGTATTTTTGTTATACCGAACACAGTGCTAATTTACCGAACGATTCGGTAGAATACCGAACACCTGGCAACACTGTTCACAAGGCAACCAGAAATAGGCAGGGCCCAGATACAGGACTTATAAGAAAGATATTAATCAAACATAGTTTAGAATTTTTTATGTGAAAGTTGTTTTAGAATCTGTTCTGTAGTTCCCGAGTTGCCCTTACATAGAAATTCTACTTCCGCTTAATATTTTTTTTATGGAATAGGGGGAAAACGAGCAAACGGATCGCCTGATGGTAAGCGATTACCGTCGCCCATGGACACCAGAAGAATCACAAGTACGTTGCCGCCTTTTAGGTAGCAATACGCTCTTTTCTTGAAGGCTTGAAGGTCATTAATGAGAAAGTTTGTGAAGATGTTTGGATGTTGATTAATCAATCATGCAATAACTGTACGACGGATTTCAAGGAAATTTGGAACGCAGATAGTTTATAACCTGAATTAATACATAAGGAAAGAAATAAAGAAAGAAAGAAAGAAAAAAAGAAGACATTTATTCAGTAACATAGAGACACATATACAATAAAAATAAACACAATTATACACAACAAAAACAAAATCAAAGAAAACAAAAAAAAAATAATAAATAAATAAAGGAAAACACACAGTCATGAACATAGTAGGTACATAACATTCCTACTTTTATAGCGGTAAACGAATTCTTCGCAGAAGAAATCGCGAGCAGTAGCTAGTAAACCATAGCAGAGAGTATAGATAGCTTAAATAGTATTGGTAGAAGAATATACAATATAGTACGGATACAGATATTAGATATATAATACATCCATAAAAAAATCGTACGTGCAAGACACCACTTCCAAATCAAAACAATGCAATGTCATACAGACTTAGCACTAAACCCCTCAAAATCTAAGTACGATCTAGAATAGAATCGTCGGATAGTTATCAAAATAACCAGTCTTCCGAACTGACGCGATCTACCCTTAAAGTTGCCATTGCCGTACCCCTACCTATTAACATTGACCGCCGGGTGCGTTTGCGCAAGCCGCGCCGGTAACCACTCCTGCGCAGTGTTGGTTGCACCGCGAAACACACATCTCGCGAACCCAGTGACAGTGCAGTGTTTGTGCGATAAAGGTAAATCTCAGCCCTTGTGAAGATTTGATTGCCTTATATAGTGTTGAGTGTTTTAGTTACAGTTCTTTAATTCTTCGTCGTTTTAAAACAAAGACGTGAGAGGTACAAAAAAAATACTTCTAAGAAAGTGTAGTTGCCAATATCTCTTGCACATAAAGGAATAGATAAGTACATACAGACGACCTGGTAGATTAATGGTTAGAGAACCTGACAGTGACTCCTGAGGTCCCGGATTCAATTTCCGGTCGGAGCGGATATGAAAATAACGAATGTTTGTCTTCAAACCTCAATATGTTTCTATAAATTGGTTTATCCATTGCTAGCATTCATAGTATCAGGTTTGGGTACGATCAAAATCGGTTGTATGAAATTATTGCTTGGCCAGGATTGTATTTGCCAATTGTTAGCTAGCTAGAATACAGTTTCGTATATTTTTACCCCCTTGGTATTCATAAAAAGCTACAAACTTTTTTTTTGTCTGGCAAAGTTAAATAAAAAACTAAACAAATGTTAAGTTAACATAAGTTTGAGAAGTGTTGAAAAGTGTATAAGGGCGTTCGATGAGACGGAAAGTTTATCTAGGTTACTGCAAGCGCAAGAGTCTATCTAGGTAAATGCTATAAGCATTTCAGCCTTCAAATGTTTACGTCTTAGTAAGAGATAGTAGTAGGGAAACTAAAGGTTAGTGATCAAGCTTATTGGCGTACGGAAAATTTCCTCACGGCCGGCCGGCCAGCCTTTCCAGTGAAGTTGTTTTTATTTTATTAACCCCCGACGCAAAAAGAGGGGTGTTATAAGTTTGACCGCTATGTGTGTCTGTGTATCTGTGTGTGTGTCTGTCTGAGGCACCGTAGCTCTTAAACGGGTGGACCGATTTGAATGCGGTTTTTTTTTAAATGACAGCAGGTTTTCTAGCGACGGTTCTTAGACATGTTTTATCAAAATCGGTTTAAAAGTTTTTGAGATATTGAACTTTAAAGTGACAAAGTCGTGGGTTTTCCAACTTTTTGTTGGTAAGGTTAGTTGGAGTTATAATATGTTTCATGCTTTTGAGCCCTTGTTTAACTTATATGAGTTGTGTTATGTTAAGAGCTTAAGAGCAGCTCCGACGCTGGGGTAGAGCGGAGCGGAGAAGTGGCCGCTCAAGGTGCCACACAGCAAGGGGCGCACATTTTCTTGTGTAAAATGAAATTTTGATGGCGCAATTTGAGAAGTACCGAAGCAGTTAGACAATCTGACTCTACATTGACCAAAGACTACATCTCTATCTCCGAGTCCAGCCCCAACATATCAGATTTAAAACTTCTAGTTCCTATAGGATTACTTGTTACGGAGGTCTCTCCCAATCTAAATAAATGACCGATTATGCTTGGTTTTTTGGAGTCTTTAGTATTTTTTATTTCAACTCCAAATTTGTTACTTTTACGGGTATCCCGTGAAACCATATCGAAAATACAAACTGAGACATAAGTAGCATAGTAGAAATAAGCAACCTGAGATATGTATGCATAGGAAAAAATCGTGTCTAGATTCCTGTCCAGCAGTGGTGTAGGGGTTATAGCACGCAGCACGGATTGCTGAGGACCTGGGTTCGATTCCCAGTGCTGGTCTCTTTTCTGGTTTTTCTGTGCATCCATGTCTCAGTTTTTATTTTTTAAATGACCGATAACTATAGACAAGGAGTTCTGCTAAAATATTTAGGGTTCATTCTGAAACACCTTATAGAGTACGCCTAACTGTACCTAAGGAATTACATTTGAGTTATATATTCATCTACATAACAATGCGATAGAATTGTCCAAAACGGGCTGCGATATTGTTGCCGTTAGGTTACTGCTAGTAATTAACTGTCATTTACCAGAAGCATTAAATTGCATATTCCTCCCAGTTACTACGCCCACCAATAATCTTTATGTCTATTTGTTACTCTGCGTTTTCACTACGTTATGCACTTCTTTATCATAAGAGGTTTAATATTATAACCCACGCCCCTCTCGCTTGAGAGGAGTTCTGTGTCCAGCAATGGTGCCCACTGAAAATACAATGCAACACAAATATTCTTCATTGATTATACACCACAAAGGATTTGCAAGTGGAGAACCTTGTGCAAGGTCCGCCCAGATTGCTACCACCATCTTGCTCGCTAATCCTGCCGTGAAGCAACAGTGCTTGCACTGTTGTGTTTCGGCGTGGAGAGTAAGACAGCCGGTGAAATTACTGGCACTTGAGGTATCCCATCTTAGACCTCTAGGTTGGCAACGCATCTGCAATACCCCTAGTGTTGCAGATGTTTATGGGCGGTGGTGATCTCTTTCCATCAGGATACCCACTTGCTCGTTTGCCATCCAGTCGAATAAACAAAACCATACAAAGAGTTTACCAAAAATATAAAAAGTAGGTACGTAAAGTAATTTCAAATTTTTTTTTTATTTAAAGTGGGTAGTAAAAAGACGACCTTTCCGCATCAAACCGATCTCTTTCAAACAACCATTAAAAAAACAAATAAGTACAACAACTTATACAATAATAGTGGGAAATATGCATATTAAAAGCAAACTGAAATAGCAAAGTTGTTACAACATTAGGGACTTCCACCCATCCACTTCTAAGGACTATTAATTTGTTCTACAATTAACCTTCTGATCTCTCAAAACAAGAAGTTATAAAGGAGGTTTTGTACTAACTGTTAAATACAAAACAAATCAAAAACCTATTACACCTGCTCTAAAAAGCTACTGCTAGACTACAACTAGACTAGCTCGAAAAAGCTTTCTTTATCCTTCGAAATCTGCGTGGCAAGTCGCTTTTTATCCTCTTGGCTGGAAAGATTTTTTGAAATTCGAACGTTATCGTGAACGAAAATACATATCGACCGCTTACTTTCACAACCTCGTATCTGGCCACAATATTGCTTTAGAATCATCTTCATGGTAAGTACGATAGTGTTGATTTGTTGTATACAATTCGGGTAGATACGAGGTTGAGGAAATAAGCGTTGAATATTGACGTGTTCACAAAGAAAGTTCGTCATACATTGTTAAAGTAATATTTAAATCTGTTAATAATGTTATTTTATTCTTATTACTAAACATTTATTTAGTAATAATAAAGCTCATTTCAGTTTTCTGAAATTATTCTCAATGCGTCTATAATTAACAAAACAAGAAGAAAATAGGATATCAAATTATGAAAAGATATTCGGAAAAAAAATCACGTTCTGAAACGTGGTTTGTCAAAAATTATTTTATTAATTTAAATGCATTAGTGTTTTCATTCTTGTTATTATTGTTGTTATTTAAGTATTAATACCAAAAAATATATAGATAACATTTATTTTTATTTATGCTGAGCTGGGACCGCTTCGCGATTTCGCATATTGTTTTATTTTTTTAATGTATTTTTATTATGTTTTTTATACGTGCGAAGAGCTAATAAATATTTTTATTTCTATTTTATTTACATTTTGTTCTATTACATAAGTTTTTTCGTCTTTATTCACAAAAAATAACGACAAATAGGTATCTACCTAGGTACGAGTGTGGTCAAATTCAGAACGCACCTACCGGAGGGAAAAAGTTCACACTGTCAATATTACCGTTCTTTCTGGCAGCACGTAAGCAGTCTCAAGGCAAATGGTGGTTTTGTTTCTAGGGTAACGTATAGAGGCGAACAATTTGTCGGTAGGGATGTAGCTGGTGCTTTTGCTAACTATTTCTCAGAAGTCTTTCTACCTGACATTCCGCTTCTTGAACCGAACTTGTTGAAAAATACCGATACAAAGGCTAGTGTCAACTGCATTGATATTAAATCAATTACACTGGAAGAGGTTGAAGCTGGCATAAAGCGCCTAAAGGCCAATAGTTCCGTTGGACCTGATAATTTACCAGCGTATATTGTAAAGGGTTGTATGGAGTTCCTAAAGATCCCGATACATTATATTTTCAATCTAGCGCTCTCTTCCGAGTCATATCCTCGAATTTGGAAGGTGTCTAGAGTGAGACCGATCCCGAAGACAAATGACGCTTCTATCGTTGAGAGTCATAGACCCATAGCTGTTCTTCCCACTCTTGGCAAACTATTTGAGGCCGTACTTCATCGGACTCTGTCTCTACAGGTGCGACCTTTTTTGTGTGACGCGCAGCACGGCTTTCGACCTAGACGCTCGGTCAACACAAACCTATTGATACTAACGGACAACATCGCCGTGCATCTGGATAGGGGTATTCAGGTCGATGTACTCTATTTTGATTTCGCGAAGGCTTTCGATCGCGTGGATAACGACGTACTGCTTGGCAAACTTGATAAAATTGGTTTCACAGACAAGTTGCTAGCCTTTTTTGCCAGCTATCTGCGCGATCGGCAGCAGTTCGTACGACATGGTTGTTTTGTCTCGGCTCCCTACCACACCAGGTCTGGCGTCAGTCAAGGTTCCATTTTGGGGCCCTTGTTTTTCAATATCATGATTAACGATCTCAAATCTGTTCTTCAGGCGGCTCACTGCCTCTTGTATGCTGATGATCTGAAGCTGGTACATGGGATTGAGCAAAGAACTGATTGCGAGACGCTGCAGAGGGACATCGACTTGGTCTTTCAGTGGAGTAAGGAGAACAAACTTCACTTTAACACAGCTAAGTGTTGTGTTTGTACATTTAGCCGCTCTCGTACCGCTATTTATGCTGAATATATGCTGGGGTCTGAGCCCATAAATCGTGTCTTCTCCATCAAGGATCTGGGCGTGGTGTTTGACTCGCGGCTCACCTTTCACGAGCATATTACATCTCTTGTTACTAGCTGTTTTCGAAGACTTGGTTTTGTGATCCGAAATTTGCGCCATTTTCACGACCCTGTGGCCATAAAAATGGTTTATAACGCATTAGTAAGGAGTAAGTTGGAGACTTCATCGATCGTATGGAATCCCTATGAATCGACGTATGTCTTACTTCTTGAGAAGGTTCAGAAAGTGTTTTTAAGGTTCCTTTATAAAAAATATTTGGATTCTACCCGTATCTGTACCCTACTAAGTATCTTCTTGGTTCCCTTGGGTACAACTCCTTGGAGGTCAGACGGAATTATCAGCTTCTGATCGCGGCATGTCAAGCTTTGCGTGGTGAGTCGGACTGTCCCGAACTTGTAGGACGTCTTGTTCGACTGCATGTCCCGGATATCCCGAGGATAGCCCTCAGGCCGCGACGACGCGATCTGTTGGCCGTGCCGCCGGCGCGCACCGTGTCGTGCAGAAACTCGCCGCTGCCCCGTGCCCTTACACAGCTCAATGCGCTCCTGGCATCGACACCTGAGTGCGATTTGTTTGCGTGGCGATGGGCGGCAATTTGTACTGAATGCTTGAGGTACTGTGAGGCGATGGACGATAGATGTTCTACTGTTCCAGTATAATTTGTTTGTTATCTGTTAGTGTTTAATTGTTTATTCTTTAAATCAATAATCTTTCATAGTTAGTTTAAGTTTCATGATGAATTGGTCATTAACTGTAATGTCATGTAAACGTTTTTATCAATAAATAAATAAATAATAAATTACCAATTCTAGTAATAATTATTTTAACTTTAAGTAGGTTTAGCTACTTGCATAATTAAATGTAAAAAGTACTGTCTAACTCACTTATCAAAGTCCAACCCAAACCCTGGATCTAGAAAGCTGAACTACGTGGACTTCGAAATTCCCTTTTTTTATGGAGACAAGAACGTGGATATATTTTGAGATATTTCCATGGGATGAGAATTTTGCGATTTAGAAGAAGCCACTGGCATATAACCTAGCTAGCATAACCTGAAACTGATTTATAAGAGTGATCAATTTATTTTCTTCCATCTACACTTTTCTCGCTGTCATGAGGAGATAAATTGTGTGTTTCGCTCGGCTGTAAATTTGTTTAGCATCTCGTGCCTTTGAAACCCTCGACTACGCTCAGGATTTTTCCTAAAATCCTAGAATCCTTCGTTTGCTCGGCTTTCAATATAAGCACTCGTGCCAAACAGTTATTTTCCAGCCTTGCATAACAAATAACTAATTTTTTAAATAACCTAATACAGTGTCCCACTGCTGGGCAAAGGCCTCCCCTTTCTCCTTCCACTCGTCTCTGACTTCGGCAAAATGTTTCCAGTCCGGCTGGAATCGCTCCAAATCGTCCTACCACTACTTCCTTCTTAGGCCTACCTCTGTTCCAGTTCCCGTCGCTTGGAACCCAATCATCTGTGGTGATTTTGGACCAACGATAATAAATAAATAAAAATAAAAACCTACTTAAGTATATATTTATTTTTGTTTGAACTGTTAAACAGATTATATTATGAGAACATGACAATCGTCTGTAATACCTCTGATATGTGAAGAAATAAATCAGGGCCACAGGTGTCATATGGTCCTACCCAAATGGTACCAGCTTTCTCAACCTCTGCCCTTGGCCACCAGTTAAATTTCAAGCCTATAGTTGGCTAATCGAGATTTACATAAACATAATATTTTATAGGTACCTAACAGGTTTGACGCGATCAATCCTACTAGTACCTGGGCGACCGAGGTCCGCTCACACTAATACGCGGAAACACGAGGCCAAGGTAGATCGATCGTTCGCTTCTAAAAACCACACAGCAAATTTCATCGGATCGCTTCCAATATCCCTGAAATACCTTATTATTAATTAATAAGTAATACCTACAACTTTTTAATTAATTTACTGCAAAGCTAAAACTAAATTTCTTTGTTACCTATCGGTTTTAGTCATATAATATTTCCTTCAGTGCAACTAGTAACAATACGTAACGTAGAAAGTCTACAATAACTACAGTTTTCCAAACGAACATTTACATTATACCGTATATGATTTGCGAGTACGCTATGTATTTACCCATACTAATACCTATATATGTAGGCAGCGTTAATGATGACTGGCTTTCATAAGAAATTAAACCGGTACGTTTACTAAACTAAATCAAAGAATTTCTAAAACGTAAAAGATTATGACTATTTCTATTCCAAACTTTTTAAAATTTTGCTAAATCCTTTGTGTTACTGAATTTCAATATTATTCCACTCATCTCACTTTTGCGTATATACGTCCCACTGCTGTGCTGAGCACAGGCATCGTCTTAGGATGAGAGAGCTTGGGCTGCAGTTCCCAAGCGGGCCCAGAGCGGATTGATTTTATAATTTTACAGAATCTTTTTTTTATAGAGCTATTTCCAAGATAAACAAGTTACTTTGTCAATGAATAATAACTTGACAGTGCTTAATGTACAGTCAGTGCCCTAATAAACCAAACTACTTACTGAAAATATTAATCTATTTTTAATAAAATGTTCATATTTTTTATTAATATAAAAAAACAAATAATGCAGATAAAAAATAAACGCAAATATCTAAAGAAGAGATCTTAAGAAAAGTCAAAAAGGCCCCTTCGAGTTGTCCCTGGCGCAAAGGTACCCATCAAACTAGCCGCGTTACCACGCTGAATGACGATGGACAACCTTTGCACCAGCAGGGCTACTACGAAACTCGAAACTCGAAGTTCGTATCATACCGTCTCTCTCGCTCTGGTGTTAAATAGTATAAGTATCAGAGGGACCGCACGACACGAACTTCGAGTTTCGAGTTTCGTAGTAGCCCAGCAGAGGGGCTACTACGAAATTCGTAAATCGAATCGCTGACGCTAATATTATTTCATACGAGAGTGAGAGGGATGGTACGATACGAACTTCGATTTTCGAATTTCGTAGTAGCCCTTCAGGTACGAACCCGCGCGGGCATCAAAACCTCTTACCCTAATTCTAGGTCCCACTGAAAATTATTTAGCTTTAGAATGTATTAAGAGTAATTCAACAAATTTACATATAACGTTTTAAACTTTCGTGATTTTCACTCATAGTCAAAATACCACCAACGGGACTTATCACGCTAGCACACACGAGTAATATTTACCTCGATGTTTCGGCAACATTACAGTGGCCGTGGTCACTAGTAGACTGAAGTGTGGGGTGTCAAGTCTGCCTAGCAGTGCGAGTCCTTCGAACACACCAATAAAGCTGTAGCAGCAATATGTGTCCCTTTTTTATGCAACTAGTATGAAAAAGTGGATAGATAAGTTAGGAAACCGACGGTACCTATCTATTCGTCGAGTAAAATCATCGTTTTCTTAATGCGTAAATTTTTACTTATGCTTGCTGTAGATAGACAACATTTGTTAACGTCAGTTACTTTCAACATATTTTTACAAATAAGATGCAGTCAAAAGTCAGGAGCTAAGGTTAAAAGGCGTGAGTCGAAGTTCAAACCCACCAAAAGCGAAACCTGTGACTTTCGCGTAGGGGCTTTACACAATGTGGCGCAAAATGCACAGCCTTTTCCTCTCCGCCTGGCCTGTCAATCAAATGCTGAAATTCACGGCAGACCCCTGCCATTTGACTATTTTCTTCGTCTTAACAAGGTCTTAACCCGTGGCCGCGTTTGGATTTCATAAGTGTACATAAACACTGTTTCCGGTGTCAACAATGACAATTGGTATGTTTCTGGCACGCATTGCGACCTTGTAACAATGGCGTGGCGTACGTCTCCACTTGACATGATAAACTCTTTAGATATGGCAGGACATTGCATAAATACCTACAGATGTGCAAGTTGCAGAAAGTTTCTGAAAAGTTGGGAAAGTTCTCGGAAATTTCTGTAAAAATTTTCACAAGAAATAAAGGAAATTCAAATTTAAGAAATGGAAAGTTTCAATCCCCATACAAAATTGTGAGAAGTTTCCGAAATTATCATAAGAAAAATTCCGCAATTTTGGAAAGTTTACTTTGGCTCATCAGTATCAATACCTAGTGTCCGCTAGGGTCCGCGTTGCATTTTGTCCGCATGGGGGAGAAAAGTTCTTGAGTGGTGACCACGAACCGGGAACAGGTAGCGATATAAGGCGTCCCATTGTGCATTGGGTGGACCAACGACATCTGAGAGTTTCGGGTGACAGATAGATGCAAGTTAGGGACACACTTATCCCACGTGCGCTACGTATGCAATCTGGACCCTGATATTTGTATGCTTAGATAGAAACATCATACTTGTCAATGTTACGTATGACAAGTATGTTTCTCAGCGTTACAAATATGAGGGTCCAGATTTCATAATGCATTGCAAACGTTCATATACGTAGCGTACGAGAGATAAGTGTGTCCCTAGCTTTAAGCTGTCATTCATTGTGACGTTCTAAGGGGCATTAAGTATACGCTCAGTATACCTACCTACGTCAATTCACAGAAACCTGACAGAAAGATTTCTCGTAGACTTGTTTGTTTTTGTGATCCCTCCTAAAAAATATAAAAAATCGATAAAATCGTGAATATCTCGAAAACCGTGACATTTTTACTAAACCAATTGTAGTTTTTTTTTCAGGAAATGATCGAACCTACAGGCCGTTTTCGTCGAGCACTATTAACAAAATATCCTTTAAGTATATTAATTGCATTAGTGCATGTATACCATCAGCCAAACAATGTGGTCTACCACCCTAAAGTTGTTAATCGTTTGCAAGTCATAAAACAATAAAAGTTCAAAGTCATTTATTGCCAGAACACAGTGATACAAATTATACAGTTATAAATTATAATACACAATAGACGTGTCTGTCAACTTGAAAGTTCGACTTTAGCGACATATTCATTTCATAGGAACTTTTGTACATATCACAATCAATCTAGGGTGTGTTACCTAGTACCAGGGTTGCCAGGTCTTTTTCGAATAAATACCGAACAGTGAGCAAAAAAAACAAACAAAACGCTTACAACGCAATGTCTTTTATATGATTGCGTAAAATCTGACAGTTGAATCGTTTATTAGGGAGACAAATTTATCAGAAAAAAAATACCGAACCGCCCATACTTCGGTTTATTTTGTTATTCCGAACACCGAACACAGTGCTAAAACACCTGGCAACACTGCCTAGTAAGCGTTGTATGACGCGAGTATAGTTAAGTACCGGATGTGGTTGCATAATCAATGTTTTTCTTTCTATCTGAAACCGTCGGACCATTATTATCCTATCCGACATATAAATACGCGAGTAATCCGGTGCCGACTATTAATTAAGAAGGTATAGTTATTATAAATTTAAAATCTAATTAAACTATTTAAACACTTGTGTGTGTAGGTGCCTATCTTTTCCCCAAAACTATTGCGAAAATCATACTCAATGAACAAAAGACAATCGCTATTATTTCGATGCATTAGTAAATTTTATGAAACGCTAGGGAAAATGATTGTTCGCTCGACCATTGTTGGATGGTGTAAGAAAAACTGGACAATACTTATATAATAATGTTGTGAACTTAAACGGAGGACCCTTCGAATCTCATGACCCGTGTTAAACTTGAACAATGTATACGGAATCCATGTAGAATTATAAAATCTTAACCGCTGAGTCTAGTAACAAGAAATTTAGCACGAGCGTTCGGCATACAATGTATCTATTTAAATGACAAACACTATATAATTTTGGGAATTACCACAGGATTTTTTTGCGAAACTGCGAAATTGAACTTTTAGATCTAATGGGTTGCGTGTGCGACGGTGTAAATAAGGCTTTTAAAGCTAATTAAAGATTTTTTTTTAACAAAAAGTAAAGCCGTCTCCAAAAAATAACAAAAAATGGAACCGACTACAAAACCGTTGAAAATATTTTTCTAGGTACCTACTACGTAGGTCGAAGTCGGTGACTCAGCACGACCCAGCAGGAGTGGAACAATAGTAGTCTACCTCACCTACATACTATGGGTTTCAATCCCTCCTGCTGGGTCGTGCTGAGTCACCGACTTCGACCTACGTAGTAGGTACCTAGAAAAATATTTTCAACGGTTTTGTAGTCGGTTCTATTTTTTGTTATTTTTTTATTTTTTGGAGTGGGTTTGATTTTTTTTTTAATTCTTTACTATTTTTAATTACTTTTAAAGTTCATCTCACAACGATTCCATTAAGCATCGGTTCACAATTGACTGAGTAATCGGTGAACATAAATAAGCACATAAAAAAAATACAACCATTGGAACATAGAACCTCCTCCTTTTTGAAGTCGTTTCACTTGCCATACCAACGTTTGCCATAAAATATATAGAACCGTGCTGTTTTCAGGATTTTTTTAAATACCATCTTATAATGCAGTAGGTTAGTTTAGGTTACTTTAATATCAACTCTAAAGTAAATATTATTTCAGAAATAAATTACCTTATGACAAATGAAAATTATGGAAAACGATACATTATGGCATATAAAATTCGGGCAAACGATAGAGAACCGGATGAACGATGAGAGCGCCTATCCAGGTGTATTTCAACTTGAGAAGGCATGTATCAAATCAAACGTTGTCGCGGCTTTAAGGTCCAGCTACATGCTCAATCATACTTGCGCAAATTCCAATTTGCACAAGCAAGCATGTGCGTTAAGATTGTAAAACGGTATACCGTTTTACAATCTGCATATCCTTCCTGGCTCGTCCAAGACCCTGGTCGTTCCGGCGTGGAACACTCGTCCAGGCTGCTCGTCCTGCAGCCCTAAGGCCCCTTTTGACCTCAGCACCGACGACCACTCAGCTGGACCAGGCCCCCCTGCTGTGGCCAGCCTCTTCGCTCCGGGTTCTTCTCTCCGACTCCAGGGAAGTGTAGGCCAGGGAGACCGAATAATCAGAACCGATCTCAATAAAATCACTTGAACTTACTACCTGAGATTCTCATAATACTTTTACTTTTAATTTTGTCAAACTAGGCCTGTTATTTTTGTGTTCAATTTTTAATTAAAAAACTTATTTTTTTAATTAAAAAATTGTTAAAACGTCTTATTGTTTTACTCAAAGAGTAACCTACTAGGCCTCCTTTAAGGTCAAACCTCCCCTCAAGAGGTCTGCCCTTGACAGTTCTTGTTTCTTGCAAATTCGTTCGTGCGGTATACCGCACGAACGGATTTTGGACGCCATACAGTTTTTGCGCCAATTTTGCACAAGCCGTTTGCGCATTCAAGTCACTGTTTTTTTGGTTTATCTGTGTGTAATTGTGTGTCTTCTGTGATAGTGAATAAATGTCTTCTTTCTTTCATTGATAGCTGGTATTTCCATAGCGATCCCAGAGTAATATGCCACAATGTGCTTCACAAGCCGACAGTCGACACGCAATCAATAACATCAATGACGCAACAGAAATCGCCTTGCAACCTTATTCTCAGGCAACTGATCCGCAAGCACTATAGTCACAGTCAGTGTTATAAAATTATAATCAGCAACTACTGCAGTTACTGCAGCAAGTGACATGTTACTTATTATAAGCTATTTAATTTTCCTTTCTAAGTCGCACAACTCTTAACAGAGTGATTCGTGACGTCGAATGATAATCAATAGTGAACCTTCATGACGACTTTCGACTTTTGTGGAATAAGTTCGCCTTTGTACAGTCAGCAGTAAAAGTGGATGAGCAGTTACGGTGCTCAAAATGATCTACACATGACTGTACAGCCTTCTGCTAATGACTGTACCTACATGTATCTCCACTTTTGTCAATTGTGTTTGTTTATTTTTGTAGAGTTTGTTAACATACATACCATACTTTCTTGGAAAAAGAGTGTCGAGTACTTATGTATGATATTACTTAAACTCTCGTGAGACTCACTAAATTAAAATAAAGCTGTTACTGAACCACGATACGCCTTTAGTCTCATCTGCATTTTTCATCAGGTAAGATAGGACTCAATCACGGGTCACTTTTATTTAAAAATGAGTTTTTGGTAAAAAAATCCTTTTTAATACAAGCTTTGTTCGCTGACTGTACTTTTCAAACTGTTTTGCCTCTAGCGGAACGTTTGCGATGTTCGTGTTTCCATACCAATTGATATTTCGACACCTCCTACGTATACTGGTACAAGTGCATAATCATAAATTTACAGGAGAGCTGTTCAAAGGTTCCAAAACCTGTAACTTTCTCATTTGATGATATAACTTTTCAAAATTTTGCATTGGTTCCAAAGAAAATATTTGCTTTCTACCTGTATTCATGGAATTTTGAATTTTTTTATAGTTTTTGTGAAAATTGCAGATACACTACTATACGCGTATTTTACATCTTGTAGTTGTGCGGTATACTGAGCTAATTACCACTTGCTCCAGTATACGGCGTAATGCGTAGATTACTGATCTAACGATATTTTTATATTGTATATGAATTTTTAGATGAAATACTTATATGGCTTGCAATGAACAATAAAACAGATGCTCTTTTACCTTCATCTATTGATTTATAAACGTTTTTATCACTTGCATCAATATACGCTAACATTAGCATGCCACTTGTACCAATATACCGCTAGTAATGTTTTAAACGTGCTATACAAAATACAGAAATATACCTTTATAAAAAAACCTCACTTGAAATATAAATGGTTTTATTAAGAAAAGTAATTGTATTAAGTGCTTTAAATTAATGGAAGCACATTCAATGGATTCGTATTCCTGTTCAAATGTGTACTCGTATTTTATTGTGAAAGGTTCCTCATGTGATACATATATCGCATCGCACCCATTTGTATCCACATAACGGTTTAGCTTTTTGTGCCTCTTCAGGGTTCCGTACTCAAAGGGTATAAACGGAAACCCTACTTCTATATACTACTTCGCTGTCCGTCCGTCTGTCACCAGGCTGTATCTCATGAACCATGATAGTTAGACAGTTGAAATTTTCACAGATTATGTATAACTGTAGTCAATATAATATATATATAACAAAAAATAGAACAGAATAAATATTTAAGGGGGCCCCCATACAACAAATGTATCTTTTTGCCGGTTTTTTGCTAATCCTAATGAAGTTGTATAGATGGTATGGAACCCTTCGTGCGCGAGTCTGATTAGCACACACTTTGCTTAAGCCAAGCTTTGACATGAAATATTGAGTCAAAGTCAAAATATCTTTATTCAATTTAGATTGTAACAAGCACTTATGAATGTCAAAAAAATCTACCACCGGTTCGAAAAAACCTCTGTTGAGAAGAGTCTGGCAATAAACCTAGGTATATTTTGTAAACAGATTTACAATCATATTTTAGTGATATCTATACATCACAAGTATTTAGCACAACTACATATTTAAAACAGTTCTCAATTCGCTATTTGGAGTAAGCACTCGCCAATGCGGATCGGAATTATTTCCAAATTTCCCTATCCATGATATAATCATTAATTTTAATAATACGCCTTATATATTAATGTCTTCTTGACAATAGATTTAAATTTTGTGTCTGTTTCTGAGTCTTGGAGGGAAACTTCTATAACTTCATACGGTTTACCCGTTTTCGCCATATACATAGCCAGGTACCATTTCTTAGGTGTGTATAAAAAAATGTGTATAGGAGGTTATTAAAAACCTGTACTATACTTTAAACCACATTAGGGCTACTAATTACTAATATGATCCAAGTAGAAAAATACTGTGATTCGAAAAAAAAAAGTTTTGCATGGAAGTGGAGTCGCAAGAAGACTTTCTAATTTCGATGTTTTCCCACTTATATCGTATTAGTAATCAGTAGCCCTAATATGGGTTACAGTATAGTACAGGATTTTTTTTATCAACCTGTAGGTATATTGAAATTTACTGTTCTCATTTTAATTAAAGCATGCATGCCTTCGCCTTCTTTTTGGGGATGCTCAACTACCAGAATGCAATGTAATACTGCAATGTTATATTTATAGCACGCGTACATGTAGGTATAGCCGAGGAAACTGAATCACGTACTGGTACTGGGGTGGAACCGTTGTACTACCAATGTTATGTTGACATCCCATACATTTGCCCAAGAAATCATAGCGAACAGATCACGAAAAGGATCATCAGAGACGAACAACAGAGATCAACAGAGATCACGGAGAGGATCAAAGGATCAGCACATTGGATTTAGTTTCCATGACTGTCTATGAGAAATACGGCTATTGTGGTCTTGCCCTCCGCAATTGTCAGACCAAAACATGTTTTTTTATATATACTATCAAATTATGTGTTCGTAGAACAGTTTAAACGGTCCGCACGCAGCGACGGCTAGCGCGTACACTGAGGCAACTGCCAGTTACACTGGACTTCCCCGGCCCCGCGACAATATCGGTGCCGCGTATAGTGGTGCATGTCGGTTGCCTCAGTATACGTTGTACCGATTAGCAAAACGGTGTTAGATGCATTCATATACGTCACTTTATTTCCAAAACTAATAGGAATATCCGTGCAAATTTTTGTGGTAGGTAAATAAGGAAATATTAATCACAAAATTGCAAAAAACTAAAAATCAGAAATTTGTCACTTGTACCAGTATACGTAGGAGGTATCGATTTTAACGCGAACGCGATCGAGACGTATTTTGTAACCGAAAACTTACACTAAGGGCACTGACTTCTACAGAGACAACGGGACGGGTGAAACTAAATAAAAGCTTTGTAATAAGGTCTCTACTTTTACGGAGCTCCTACAGAAGCTGAAGAATGGCTGACCTAACGAAAAGTATTCACGCCACGCCACTGCTAAACATATATATATATCACATGACTTGTCTACACTTGTAAAAATTAACGCTTTAAAACTAGCAAACGTTTATTTACATCACTCATTCAAGCTTGCTTGCACACACGTGTTTTTAAGCAATTACGAATAGTAGGAATTGCATAGTAATTAGCTGCAACATTGTTTAGTTGTGCACTCATTCCGCTTTTGCAGTTAGCAGCTAGTAATGCACTTCCCTTCAGCGTAATAGCGTTAAATTTCAAAATAACACTCGAACGAAGTACTCTCCTTTTTCCAACGGAAGTTAAGCATCCAAACCTCAATCTCAATCTTATAAGCTTGCACATAAAATTATGCTGATTTCGGTCTCCATTTTACGTCACGAATAAATAAATTTTTTTCCTTCTTTCTTTCAAAATTGGGTTACAATTTCACTTGCACCGTCCAGCAATTTTCATATTTTATAACAGGAAATCTGTTTATTATTAGTAACTTCATTGACTGTTACAGTAAAACACATATCTCCATCAAATTTCGCCAAAAACTATGAAGTGAACCCTACAATTACATTGTCAATCTTCACAGCACCGTCAGTTGCAAAAGGTCAACCGCGAATCCTCCAACAAGTACCCGCTGCAGCAATATGGCCACATGATAACAACCTTTATTACCAAGAGATAATGATCTCATCCCATATGCGCGACACGAGCCACAGTTACGTTACTGCTCATGTAATACTTGCGCAAACGCAACAAACAAAGACACGCCAACACATACGTGTAGCATCCTTAGTGTAAAACATGACACATAGGGATTAGTAACGCACAGCTGTCGCTCTAGCTCAAAGGAACGAGTAATTCCGCTGTGTAAACTGCCTGTTTAGGAAAAACAGTCAAGTAACATTTTTGTATTAATCTGATTTCAGCAAAGCGAAAAGGGAGGGCTATGTCTTCCTGTTGGTAAATAAGGTCTACCGACCTAAATGAGTCCCCCGGCTGGTCTTTTCCACTATTGTAACTATTTTTAATTGCTTTAATTTATGGGTGTTATGCATTTTTTGCAAAGAAGTATCCATGAATTATTTTATATCACGTGTCACATTTTTTTGTATAAAAATCGCAAATGTGTCCCAAATCATAAGAACCATATAATGCCACTTGTCTAATCCAATTTGTCACGTAACTTACATATGGATGACTCCAACTGGTTTTGTAGTGTGTAGATTACTTATTAGTTGGGCGTTTTTCCAAGATGGATGTCAGCATTAGGGATTGTAAAATGTCCGCTGCAGCAACAGAATAAGGGACAAACCCATTTCCTCTCAAACATTAGTCATAGTCGAGACAAGGTTCGAATATTGCTAGATGCTCAAAGCAGTCACGATTTGCTTGATCGTTTATTCGTAAACCTATTGCACATATTATTAAGAAATAGACTTGCCTAATTGAAAGGTATTACAAGTACGTATTCTTTTGGATAAACTCACGACTATTGCAACCATAGGTCAATATAGCAACACATTATTTAACCTTATTTATTGTGATCGTAATTAATTTGACAAAAATATACGCCAGATTTGTAATAATATCATTTTGGCACCGATATTCGATGAAGCCTGATGTTGCCTGCGATTTCCTTGTTAATATATAGTAAACACTAAGCAATCTCTACCAAACTGTCAAAATACTTTCCTGAACATGTATCCTCTGTTATTCCAGAACTATGAACTAACGCCATGGGGATTCTAACAGTAGCCGCCACAGCTGCGAAGTCAGCTTTAACCATTGGCGGCATAAGCAAGTTGACATTCATCCCAGCAATGTTGGCAACAATGGCTTACTTCAACTACGATCTGCTCGACCCCGAAAACCGACCATTCAACCAAAAATACCTACGGGAACAGTACGACTTTGTGGTGGTTGGAGGAGGTTCCGCTGGGGCAGTTATGGCAAATAGATTATCCGAAATAGAAGGCTGGAATGTCTTACTGTTGGAAGCTGGTGGTCATGAGACGGATATAAGCGATGTGCCCTTGCTGTCTTTGTACCTCCATAAAAGTAAATTAGATTGGAAATATAGGTGAGTTATTATAGAATGTGAAATCAATCAGCAAACATAATTAAATAACAAAGTCCTCAATGTTTTTTTCCAAGCTTTTATTTAACTTGTAACTGTTTGTTTGTGAAATATGTCGGCTCATGGTATAACCTAACCGACAAAAAGTTGGAAAACCCCCGACAATGTCACTTCAAAATTCAATATCTCAATAAAAGCTGAACCGATTTTGATAAAATATGTCTAAGAACCATCGCTAAAAACACTGCTTTCAAATAAAAAAAAACGATTTTAAATCAATTTTACTTACCTCATTTAATTTTAATGACCAAAAATGAATTCACAACATTTCGTCCACCCGAATCACGGTATCACAGTAATTTTGTATTATAAATTAATACGTTATAGGTTTGATTTTTGTCACAATGTCGCGATGAAATTTCAAAACGTCAGAGCATCAGAGCCAATAAAGTAGCGGACGCTAGGTGGCGCTGATGTCGTGCACAGAGCCAATAGCACGCAGCACGGAATGCTGAGGACCTGGGTTCGATTCCCAGCGCTGGTCTCTTTGTTTCAGTTTGTATTTTCTTATTGTGTGTGTTTTCAGGACTCAGCCACAGGATTCAGCTTGTCAAGCAATGATAGACAAGCGATGCTGCTGGACAAAAGGAAAAGTACTTGGAGGCTCTTCGGTGCTCAACACGATGTTGTACATACGAGGGAACAGACGTGACTTTGACCAATGGGAGTCTTTTGGTAATCCCGGCTGGGGATACGACGATGTTTTGCCTTATTTTAAAAAATCAGAGGATCAAAGGAATCCTTACTTAGCGAGAGATAAAAAATATCATAGCACAGGTACTGAAGCAACACCACGATTATTTTTTGGAAATCTTTTATCGTATAAACTTATCGTTATAGTAAATTTATTTTTATTCTCAATTTTCAGGTGGTTATCTCACTGTTCAGGATTCTCCATATAACACACCACTTGGCGCCGCTTTTCTGCAAGCGGGTGAAGAAATGGGTTATGATATTGTCGATGTTAATGGAGCACAGCAGACAGGTTACGCATGGTACCAATTTACCATGAGGCGAGGCACAAGATGTTCAACCGCGAAAGCTTTTCTCAGACCTGTTAGATTACGTCAGAATCTTCATATCGCTCTCTTTTCTCATGCTACGAAAATATTAATTGATAAAGAGAGCAAGAGAGCGTTCGGCATGGAGTTTATAAGGGACGGGGAAAAACAAATCGTATACGCGAAACGTGAAGTCATCCTGTCAGCTGGAGCCATTGGATCTCCTCAGTTACTAATGCTTTCTGGCATCGGCCCCGCTAAACATTTACAAGAGATTGGCATCAAAGTGCTTCAAAATTCTCCTGGAGTCGGGCAAAACTTGCAAGACCACATCGCCGTGGGCGGTCTCGTATTTAGAGTTGATCATCCAGTGAGTTTAGTCATGAATAGACTTGTAAATATAAATTCTGCTTTGCGGTATGCGGTAACAGAAGATGGTCCGCTGACTTCAAGCGTCGGCTTGGAAGTGGTTTCTTTCATAAATACAAAATATGCTAATGCGAGCGATGATTGGCCCGACATAGAATTCATGTTAACATCAGCTTCTACTCCGTCTGATGGAGGAACACAAGTTAAAAAAGCTCATGGTCTAACAGACGAGTTCTACAATGAAGTTTTCGGTGAAATAAATAACAAAGACGTTTTTGGAATATTTCCAATGATGCTTCGTCCTAAAAGTAAAGGTTTTATTAAGTTACGATCGCGGAATCCGTTAGATTATCCATTGATGTACCATAATTATTTGACGCATCCTGATGACGTTGGTGTTTTGCGGGAAGGTGTAAAGGCTGCTGTGGCGGTAGCGGAGACAAAAGCAATGAAACGATTTGGAGCTAGATTTCACAGTAAACCCGTCCCTAACTGCAAGCATCTACCGCTATACACAGATGAGTACTGGGACTGCTTGATTCGTCAGTATACTATGACCATATACCATATCTCCTGTACGGCAAAAATGGGGCCAGCGAGTGACCCTATGGCCGTTGTAGATCCAGAACTCAGAGTGTATGGTATCCATGGTCTAAGGGTGATCGACGCTAGTATAATGCCTACAATAACGAATGGAAACATCAACGCACCTACTATAATGATAGCTGAGAAAGGTGCTGACTTTATAAAAAGTACATGGCTGACGAAATCGCATAAAAGAAGAAAAAGATCACTTAAATGTTCGAGACTTGAACAATTAGGATTAGGTAGGAAAAATTACAATCTCATTTGTGGTGTAGAAAGATGACAAAGCTTTTTTCTAGGAAAAAAATAAATACAGTATTCAGACGTAGCATATAATTATAATAATATAATATTAGCATCATAAATGGATTCAAATATACCAGTACCATTAAATTTCTAGTCTTGAAGAAATTTTAATACAAATTTAAAAGTACTTCAATCATAATTCTTAAGTATGATGGACTTGTAATGAGCCAGGTGAATCAAAATTAAAATTATATTACTTATAAATATATCGTGAATAAATTTTACATTAAAATGTTCATTTTCTTTACCGAAGAACGGAAATGCGGAACGAATATTTAGGTCATATTTCGCCACTCCTCGTCTTCAACATTTTTTTTTAACTTTCCGTGTCGTTGCCTAGTGCCCATAGTACAAGCTTTGCTTACTTTGGGACTAGGTTAATTGGTGTCAAGTGTCCCATAATGTTTATATTTTTTTATTTCATTTTATTTATAGTATATAACAAAGAAGTCGAATTAACCCACTTCCAGTCGACGGATTAGCTTAATATATGGTACGTATGTAGTCAGTCGTCACCACTTTGAAGAAAATCCTGATCCTGATCGAAATTACTGAACCATTCTGATGATCCCATAAGGGTTCCGTTATTTCACTCAGATGTATGTATTTGTATATTTATCCGTAAGTTACAGGTCACAGGAAACTTGCACTAAATCTACTAATACATGAATTGATGTGACCCCAAATACCAACGTAAACAAATGAATTTTGAATTACGTAGGACGCTAAACAAAAAAAAAAATCTGCAAATTGTCTCGTGTGACAAGACAAAAAGGGCTAGTTGTGAGGTCTAAAAAATGTTTTTGAAAGGTAGATGATCGAATTTGAATACTTCGTTGATCAAAAGTTTATCAACACCAACAATATAAATTAAAATCACTTTTGGTTTTACCAAATTCTAAATTTGTATAGGTACTCTTGATGTCGTCATTCGTCTGCCAAAAATTCATTCATCGTTATCCCGCGGTAACTTATAATTACCCGGAATAAAAACAATCATATCGATGGTGGAAGTCTCAATTGGCGTAAGGGACAAAATACCGAAAATCACTTTTAAACATAGAAAATTAGAGTTTTTTTTCTCTGTCGATTGGTAGTATTCAAGTTACGATACGCCCCTTACTTTTGCTGTTATCAACATTTATTATTTTAAAATAAAATAGCTTAAGGGACATGATATAAAATATTTGAGCTGAAAAATGGCGTAAATGTATTATTTTTTTAATATTTGGGTCGTAAGGGGCTGTGGCAGTCTCATATGTCCTTTACGACTCGACTCATGACGTTAAAAAAAAACCAACAAATATAATAAAAGGGCGTATGGGTCAATTATTGTTTCATTGCCCTTTACACCCCAACATTTTATAACGAATAAGATAAAAAAGCAAGAAGTTGTTGGGCGTAACCTTACCGCCTGTACCTATTTCTTGTACCTAACATCAAAATACTAACGCGTCTACCTACCTTCCACGCGCCCAGCGTTTGCGCATTGCACATTCGGTCAGTCGTGTCAGACATGTCAAACACGGAGGACGTATTTGATTGCCTACGTTTTTTCTTTGTCAACGCGCGTATTTTTTTATAAGATGCCAAAAGCAAAACAAAAAAAGAAGATTAAGTTGATGGATCCCCTAATGGCTTGACGTCGAGCTAACATTTCCGTAATGGAATTTCAGTCAAGGATGTTGAGGTAAATTTCTCTTAGCTACTTTGTTTATTTTAAGCTACTAAGTTACAGATCCTAATAAAGGAAGCCTGTGCCCAGCAATGGGACGTATATAGGCCGAGATGATGATGCATACATAATAATAATTGGCCTATATAATTAATTATGTACGTTGAGGGTTAAAAATGGTATAATCGGAACGTCGTAAGGGACATTAAAAAACAGCAATTTATAAAATAATAAATACTTTTATGGGCGTAAGGGGTATAAAAAGCAAGAGCTAGAGTAAATTGTCGGTCGTAAGGGGCAGTAGCAAACAGACATTTTAAAAAAAGGTGTAATTGGTACGTCGTAAGGGGCATTAAACAACAGCAACTTATAAAATAAGGAATACTCTTATGGGCGTAAGGGACATCAAAAGCTAAAACTAGAGTAAATTGTTAGTCATAAGGGACAGTAACAAACAGACATTTTAAAAATTGAGGTTATTTTATGGGTGTAAGGGGCACTTAAAGCAAAATACCTTGCTTGCTTCTTTTAGTTCATTAAAATACCTTGTTAATGTTAGGAGGCATCAAAACAGATGGTTTTTAGAACTTGTAGTGATTGAAACAACAACTCAAGCAAGCATACTCCCAAATGTGCAAGAAATAGCAAGCGTGCAAGAAAGCATGCAAGCAAGCATGCAAGCAAGCAAACAAGCAAGCATGTACCTAAGCAACCACCTAAGCAGGCTTGCAAGTGAGCATGTAATTTTGTCAATCAAATCAACAAACATGCAATTTTATCGGCCTGGGTTAGATGAACATCGCGGGTTACCCCGATCCCGCGATGACCGGTCTATGGTATCTCCTCCAGCGCTCATGAAGCGGGCTGGCGTCCCACTCCCTCACAGCTGCAATCAGTGTGTTAGAGGAAGCATAAATAGTGCAAGCATGCATGCAAGCAAGCGTGACGCCAGAAGGCAAGCATGCATGCAAACAACAAATCAAGCAAGAATACTCCCAAATGTGCAAGAAAATGTTCATCATGTCAGCCGAAAGACGTCCACTGGACATAGGCCTTCCCCAAGGCTCTCCACTCAGACCGGTCTTGTGCTTTCCGCATCCACCGCGATCCCGCGATCTTAACCAAGTCGTCGCTCCATCTTGTTGGAGGCCTACTGACAGCTCGTCTCCCGGTCCGCGGACGCCATTCGAGAACCTTCTGGCCCCATCGACCATCCGTCCTGCGAGC
This sequence comes from Choristoneura fumiferana, assembly GCF_025370935.1. Classification (NCBI taxonomy): domain Eukaryota; kingdom Metazoa; phylum Arthropoda; class Insecta; order Lepidoptera; family Tortricidae; genus Choristoneura; species Choristoneura fumiferana. Next base: position 10,893,119 of record NC_133480.1, read on the forward strand.
AATGTGCCCCGCCCACTGCCACTTTAGTTTCGCAATTCTTCGGGCTATGTCGGTAACCTTAGTTCTACTGCGGATATCATCATTTCTAATTCTATCCCGCAGAGAAACCCCGAGCATAGCCCTCTCCATAGCCCTCTGAGTGACTTTGAGTTTTCTCATGAGGCCCATCGTTAGCGCCCACGTCTCAGATCCGTATGTCATCACTGGCAACACACACTGGTCAAAGACTTTTGACTTCAAACACTGCGGTAATTTGGACGAAAAGACACTGCGAAGCTTCCCGAACGCTGCCCAGCCGAGTCGGATTCGACGAGTGATCTCTTTCTTAAAGTTGGACCTACCTAACTGGACCGTTTGTCCCAGGTATACATAGTCGTCAACAACTTCGAGCGCAGAGTCTCCGACTATTACGGGAGTTGGTACAACATGGACATTCTCTGAGTGACTTTGAGTTTTCTCATGAGGCCCATCGTTAGCGCCCACGTCTCAGATCCGTATGTCATCACTGGCAACACACACTGGTCAAAGACTTTTGACTTCAAACACTGCGGTAATTTGGACGAAAAGACACTGCGAAGCTTCCCGAACGCTGCCCAGCCGAGTCGGATTCGACGAGTGATCTCTTTCTTAAAGTTGGACCTACCTAACTGGACCGTTTGTCCCAGGTATACATAGTCGTCAACAACTTCGAGCGCAGAGTCTCCGACTATTACGGGAGTTGGTACAACATGGACATTAGACATGACTTTCGTCTTGTCCATGTTCATTTTCAGGCCAACTCGGTCGAAAACTCTACTGAGGTCAGCGATCATAGCACCGAGGTCCTCCATGGTCTCAACCATGATTACAATGTCGTCGGCGAATCGAAGATGAGTGAAGTACTCGCCATTAATGTTGATGCCTCGTCCTTTCCAGTCCAAAACCTTAAAAGCATCCTCCAATGCAGCGGTGAACAGTTTCGGAGAGATCACATCTCCTTGTCTGACTCCCCGCTGCAGAGGAATAGGCTTCGTGCTCTGATCCTGTAATCGGACGGACATAGTGGCGTTTTCGTACAGACACTTCAACACTTCGATATACCGATAGTCAACTTGGCACCGCTGGAGAGCCTGCAGCACAGCCCAAGTCGCGATCGAATCGAAGGCTTTCTCGTAGTCCACAAATGCAAGGCAAAGGGGGAGGTTATACTCTTCAGTCTTCTGTATAACCTGCCGCAGCGCATGTATGTGGTCTACGGTACTATAGCCTTTTTGGAAGCCGGCTTCCGAAAGAAAATGTTACAAATTACATATTTTTTAAGGGGACGTGCAAAATTATGGCTTTTGCGCGTTATTTTAAATAATTAAAGTGGTTCTTTGAGTTAATTCACTATTTTTTTTAATTTTTCTACAGGAACTTACGTCCAAATATGTAGCAAATAAAATATAAAATGTCCTATAAGACCAAAAATCGGTTACTACATTATTTATTTATTTACGGTTTATGGGTGTAAGGGGCTATGACACCTGTATGTCACGGGCGTAAGGGACAGCTATTTTTCTTATTAAGCTTTTTACGAAAATGTCTATAGTTTCACGTTGAAAAGCAAGAAAATTCAAGATTTTACGTAATTATAACGTCCTGCTAAGTTAAACCTTAACAATGCTGTGAGGGTTTGAAAATTACCAAAAACTTCTTTTCGCTCTCCTGAAAAGTAGCATTTTGTCCCTTACGTCAATTGAGACTTCCACCATCGATATGTCCTCCTAAGCTCTCAAACTATCTCTACACCAAATTAAATTTAAATCGATTTAGCGGTTTAAACGTGCAGAAGTAACAGACAGACAGTTAATTTCAGATTTATAATATTAGCTAGGATAACAAATAAGAATAAATTTTAATTTAAACTCGAATAGCTGATGTTGGAAAAGCGATCGCCAGGCTTAAATGGGACTGGGCCGGGCATGTTTGTCGGATGCAACCACAAAATGCGCACACCGCCACAAGAAGGGTATCAAATGACGGGCACCGACGGCAAGGCAGGCCGAGACGGAGATGGCGACACATATATATAGGCTAAATATAATAATAAAATAATAATATAATTTAAAAAGTAAATTCATATGAAGGATAAACAACCATCGTTTCTTTCTGATGTTTGCTAACGCTGAACATGATCAATGCCAAGTTCAAACCGAACAGCATTATCCGTGTAATCTGTGCCAAGCCAAATAACAGCAAAGAACCCTGACATTGAAACTAGTTTAAATTACCAGAATGGCTTTCCGTATTTTTCGCGGACATGAATGAAGCAAGCGCAGCACGGTGAAACTAGTGAAAGTGCGCCACTAGCGCATTCTGTGGTTATAAATCTGTAACATTTACTTAGACATCTAGCAGCTACATATCTCAGCTTACTGCACTGCGAAGTGTTGCTACTGTTACACGGAAGATGGCGCTTTTAAACACTTAACATTGAGGATCGAAGTGACGCTAGATGTCAGTGGCGACTCGGGTAAGATAAGAATGTCAGAGGTGGGGGCTACACCAAACTTCGAAGAATCATGGGACGCCACGAATTTCGAAGTTCGTAGTACGATCGCTAGGCTGCTTTAAGCTTTTATCTTTTCGACTCTATCACAGCTCAGATACTCTGCTATTTATTTAATGCAAATTAAATATCAAAGAATGCTGGTTGCTGTCAGATACTGTATTGGGTGACTAATGGAGAAAACTGATGATTAATCAATTCCCTACAATACCATCGAATAATAACTCTACATAATATTCATTCGTTAACAAAATGAGAGACAATCTTTTAGGCAATTACACAGGATAGATAATAGTACAAGTTAATAGTAATATAAGATAAGCAATTAATAAGATTTTGCCATCGGATCCATCAGGAAGAATTGTATAAATACCAAGCAGTACCTACTGGTGTGGTCCTAATTTACCATTCGCCTAAAAACCTTTAATTCTTTTAACATACATCCAGCATAAATACGAAGTTTACTAGCATGATACGTGAAATATAAATTTCAGCTTTTTTGTAGTAATAAGTACAAAGATTTATACCATTTTTGAATGGTATTTTCCAGCGACGTGACTTCAAAAATCGGTACGCAGCATAATTCGTTTCAAATCGTCACAAAAAAATTAAAATGGCAGTAGGTCTCTAGTCTTTTCAACGCCCGACGCAAAAAGAGGGGTGTTTTAAGTTTGACGCGAATGTCTGTCTGCGGCATCGTAGCTCTCACCCCAATGGACAGATTTAGTTTTTTTTTTTAAGTGAAAGCTACTTGGAACCATAATTCGTTTCGTCATTCTCTACACAAGAGACGCCATTTTGTCACCGGTAATGTTTTTTAATCGTTATGGATCGTAAACCTCTGAAACGATTCACGGATCGGATCGCATGCTCTTGAATCGATCTCACAAAAATCGTATCAAAAATCTATTTTAAAATTGTATTTATTTTGATAATTTTAATATTAGATCAGACCACACATTAGATTCAATCGTTGGAGCCCAACACCATTGACAAACCATTTAGTCGGATCGACACTGAATATCGATAGCAGCTACATCACTATTTAATTTCGTCGAACCCTGGTAGCCCTTTATCTGTCTGTCATTGAATTTTCAATCAAGTCTCACGAATGGTTTCAAGTTTAATAGTTTCCGGTTGTTCTTAGCTATGTTTTATTTATTCAAATCAGTTCAGCGGTTTTCGAGATTTACATAGAACTTTGAAATGTCAATGTCGGGGGTTTTACAACTTATCTAAGGTTATGTTATGTTTGTTCTCAATCCAAACTAGTCTCATAACGATGACAAGTTGGATTATGAGGCAAGATTATAATAGCCACCACGGGCTTGACCGGTCTGTACTGTTTCTCCATAGCATCATATTATTAGATAACCTACAGTGTTGCAACTGCGCACGCGTAGGCGAGATAATTAGATGAAAAAGTGAAATTTGCAAGATTACTTCCACCGTTGTAAAGTTTTCACCGGGAAGACTTAAATATGAGGTAAATTGTAAAATCAGTTTACTACGCTTGATTAGAAAATAAATGTGTTACTTACTCGTATGTGTAAGATCGTAGCGGGTAATTATTAGCTTTTCCAAGCCACCACCTGCTATTAAATTAAATATTGCGATATTCTAGAATGCTTCAAAATGTTGCCGAATTTTGAAGGCACTTTAAAATATTGTCAAGTTTAAATTCAGTTTACTTTTGGATTATGTTCATTCAATTACAAAATGTGACTCTAGAAATGTTCCGAAATATAATCAATTTAAATATATGTCTACGTTACGACAAATTAAATCATAAATATGTATATGTTAGCAAGTATTTTCAAGGGCCGCCTTTAATACATCATCAATTCATCATTTATCAGCCGTAGAACGTCCAATATTGGACTTAGGCCTCCCAGGGCCTCCCCCATATAATTCCAGTGGCTTCGGTTGGAAACGACCTGCATCCACCGTGAACCCGCAGTCCTACGCTGCGCTTGCCGATCCGCGGTCTCCATTCGAGAACCTTTCGGCCCCAACGACCATCTGTTCTCCGTGCTATATGGCCTGCCCATTGCCACTTCAACAAGCTAATTCGCTTGGCTATGTCGGTGACCCTCGTTCTTCTACGTATCACCTCATTTCTGATTCGATCCCCTTGAGAAAAAATACAGAAATACAATTTGGTTTTCGTCCGTAGGTACATTTCTGTGAAAGAAACTACGCCTCGCTTCCGAGGTCGGCCTAGATATTTATACCTACCATTAAAAGTTAATTAATCTACATGCATCAATATGTAAATCAAATTAATCAATTAGTTATTTGATTGAGGTTTTTATGACTTTATGATAGGTCAAATCGTTATAGACTTGGTTATAGTCATACACCTGTTTACTGATTCAAATTAAATAATTGATAATATTGAAAGGCCCTTGGGTAACAATAATTCTTTATTTAAGCGGTATTGCCTAATGGCGTCATTAGTATAAATAAGTAAGTTTGTTTAGTTATTCATCTTTCATGTCAGATTGTAGTAGCGTTATATCGACGACATTGCATTAAGAAACACAGTAGTAGAGTTAGGATTATTTACGCAGGATGGAACTGAAAAGTACAGCCAGCAAAAAAAGCATGTTTTTTTTTAACAAAACTTATTTCTTAGGTACTGTGGGGACTGTAACTTGGTGAGAGCTTAGGTACTGGGCATCAACGCGCGTGACTTTAAACTATAAAATAATAACGTTGTTTTTCAATTATTTAGATTTATTGTGGAACTTATAAATACATTTACATAGAATGGCACCAGCCGCTTAGGCTATCGGGAGCAATCTGCGCTCCGGCATGTATACCACTGTCAATCTGTTTTAAAGTTATATTCTAGAAACACAATATAAAAAAAACCTATCCCTTTATACAAAACTAGGTTAATCTAACCTGCCAGGTGGTCAGTTTTACCACCTGCCAGCGGTATACAGCCTAGTTCCTACAGTACTTAACTTATCGTTCAAAGGTTAACTGGAAAATAAACCTTTAAACGATAAGTTTGCTTTTGTATATCTCAATTTCTTGTTACCTATCTGTTAAAATCATGTGTTTTATGTTCAATAACGAATAATACCAATTATAATTTCAAAATTAATCGACAGAAGTTCAAACGTGCAATTAGGACTCTCTTCACAATAAACAAGTAATGAAACAAAAAAAAAACAGCACAAACGTTAGGTAACCGCCTGACAATACATCTGCTTAGTCACCACGTTATCAACTTCTCGGTTTATGGGGTCACATTATGCAACACATAATATTAAACGCGGTGCGCCTCTGTAAAATGTGGATTTGGGACAACTTCGCCGCGTCGTCACATCGTCGCGTTGAGTTGGATCATAAGTTCACACTTTTCTAAATATTATGCAATTATGAAAGATACGGTGATATTAATAAACATGATAAGCTTGCGAAAATTATAACGAACTACTTATGACATTCGATATCAGGAACTGAGTGAACGAAGTGTGCAGGTGGTCTTATAACCATGTAGGATCATTTATTAAATTTCTCTTTATTTTATGTTATTTGATCCTCAGAAACCTCCTCGAAAGCGTCGCTTAATCCTTATAATCCTTTTCCAATAAATTAAATCTCGTGAAAAGAACTTAATACGTACCTATGCCTTAATCTGTTATTGTTATTGCTGACAAATTTCCACCGACATTGCTGACAGTTTCCCAAAAAAAATAATTCTAATCTGATTGTAACTATTCAGCATTTATTATTAATTATTCATCATCATCATCATGTCAGCCGAAAGACGTCCACTGCTGGACATATAGGCCTCCCCAAGGCTCTCCACTCAAACCGGTCTTGTGCTTTCCGCATCCACCGCGATCCCGCGATCTTAACCAAGTCGTCGCTCCATCTTGTTGGAGGCCTACCGACAGCTCGTCTCCCGGTCCGCGGACGCCATTCGAGAACCTTCTGACCCCATCGGCTATCAGTCCTGCGAGCAATGTGCCCCGCTCACTGCCACTTTAGTTTCGCAATTCTTCGGGCTATGTCGGTAACCTTAGTTCTACTGCGGATATCATCATTTCTAATTCTATCCCGCAGAGAAACCCCGAGCATAGCCCTCTCCATAGCCCTCTGAGTGACTTTGAGTTTTCTCATGAGGCCCATCGTTAGCCATCGTTATTAATTATTATCTTTGAAATACTTAAGAGCGTTTATTCCTGCTGAGTTGGCAACGTTGCATTTTTGTTAGTTTTTCTCGATTATTCCATAAAAATTGAATTATTTTCTTTAAAAACCGGTCATAAACATTAATTCGTTTTTAAGGAATATAAAAGTCTATCACGAATAATTGTTGGAGTAGACACATTAACTTATAAATTAAGAAGTGTTCTATCAGACAACATTATTCAATTTCATTTTTATGGAATAATCGAGAGAAACTAACAAAAATGCAACGTTGATTGATTGATTGATTGATCGATTAAAACTTTATTTTCGTTGCTATTACGTTGCCAGCTCAGCGGGAATAAACGCTCTGAATAAGGATTTTTTTGTAGGTGATCGCGATGCATAGTCGAGGAAACTGAATCGCGTACCAAGATGGAACGTTTTACGATAATTTCACTATGATTTCTTCGGCAAATGTATGGGATGTCAATATAAGTAGCGCAAAGGTCCTATACCACGGAACGTGATTCAGTTTCTTTACAGTCTGAAAACACTATCCCATCTAATAATAGTCAATTGGTGAATTAATTTATGAGTAAACCAGTTCTTCGTAAACCCACAACGTAAATTTTATGTAGAATAGTCAGCAATAATCATTCTGATAAATTAAAACGATGTTAAAATCACATCAAAGTCATCAAACACAAATGACGAATATGGACAGATATTTTCAAGGGACTGCAGAATTAAAAGATTGGACATAATAAATAATAAATCATGCACAATTAAAATCATAAAGCAAAAGTCACAAGGTCTTTTCATGGATAGATTTCTACATCGACCATTACATGGGTAATTTACATTAACAATTAATATGAACTGATGAAAGAGAAGCGACGGTGACCTTCACTAAAATAATGAAATGCTATAGAAATTAAATGTAAGTGTTACTTGAATGTTAAAACTGTTATTATTCCAGTTTGGATTGAGAAATTTACTTTAAATCAATGAGTCTACAATTCTACATCGTGAAGTAACGTGCAGAGCAGATTCAAAATTGCAGTCGCTGGCGAAATTACTGTACAAGTCCGTAATGTTTTGTTTAATTTCTAGAGGCTTACTCATAATAGGATAGAGATAGATGAAGCTGACATTTGAGATGTGGTATTGGCGAAGAATGGAGAAGATGAGGTGAAACGAGAGAGTCGCTAATGACACTATCCTGGAAAGGATCGCAGAAAAAGAATTAGATAGGTATTTGGTGATCTAATACCAAAATGAGTAGAAGGAAATATAAATAGAAAAAAAAGGATAGGAGAAGGAGAAAAATAGAGTACTTAGAACAAATGAAGAACTAGGCGTAATATCATATCAGAATATGAAACAAGACGCACTCAAATACAAGAACAGACTGAAGGGAACTGCACCGACAAGAGTATTATTTTCAAAAATTAAGGATGCATTATATGCATAGTGATGCATATGAGCCGTGGTGGCCTAGTGGTTTGACCTATCGCTTCTCAAGCAAAGGATCGTGGGTTCAAGCACCAGCTCACACCTCTGAGTTTTTCGAAATTCACGTGCAAAATCACATTTGTTTACCTCGAGCTTTAGTAAAAATCGCGAGGAAACCTGCACAAACCAGCGAAGCAATTCAATGGTGTTTGTGAAGTTCCCAATCCGCACTGGGCCCACGTGGGAACTACGGCCTAAGCCCTCTCATTGTGAGAGGAGGCCTGTGCCCAGCGGTGGGACATATTATATAGGCTGGGCTGATGGCTTGATGATGATATGCATAGTAAGCTCTATAAAGTTGACATGTATCACTATCACAAAACTAATAATAAGAAAAATGTAATGTTATTTGGGTTTTAGAATATTGCGATACTCGCCAATAAAACGTAGATAATCCTTTTCGAGCAATCTATGCAATTACTCATATCGTAGGTAATTATCTTAGGTACAGACCAAGGTGGGAAGATAAATCTAATGGGTTTTCAGTTTTTAGCCCAGAAGATACCTCGCATTTTTCTATGAGTTTTGAGATCTCTATAGACCACAGTTAATTTCTCTCAGTTCTGTCTCTTATGGTCTAAGTATAATCGATTGTATGTGTATGGGTAAGTGCCGAGTTCCAAAGCTACCTTAGTCATACAAATCCAAGCGGAAATAATACAAGTAAGTGAATGTCAGAGTGATTTGACCTTCCGAGACATTTCGGATGCCCAAAGGTAAGTGGGTATGTAGGTAGGATTGCTAGAAGCTAACACTTTGTGGATTGAAATTAAACTTTGAATTCTGTGGGTCTTACGTAACTAAAATAAAAGCATGTTTTACACAGAATGGGACGCTATCTATCGCGTATGAATAAATTCCTGGTGTGATATTAACCCTAAAATTGGCAGCGTATCTAATAAGATACTTAATTTAAGATCATCTTTTTGTATTTTTTTAAGTTATTTTTGTTAGCTCTACAAGAAAAAATGAGGCTTAAATTCTGTACACTTGACTCACCTTGCCAAGTTTAGGGTAGTATATTGTAGTCTAACAAATTAAAATTATAATGAATATTTAGCCATTGAAATAGTCTACACTAAATTGAGTTTAATTGGATATTTTCTTATAATTACATACTTAAAACTAGGATGCGCTTATGCGCTTCTACATATATAAACCTGTAGAGTCTAACACGAAGACTCAATAGAACCAGTCGCATTAGATTAAATTCACTTCTCACCCCGACAATCTAATGCAATTGGTCGATTCTGCAAGTCTCCTCTCCACTTTGCTTTTACGGGAATGCACCCTAAATAAATATGGGGACACAATCTCGCAGTGTATCTGTAACCTATTATATTTTGCACAAGCACAATTGGGTACCTAGAGTTTTCTGGGATCGATAGTAGACTTATAATTTACTAGAGTTTACCCGCGGCCTTGCACGCGTGAACTATTCGATCTGGTAGTTACAATTCAAATTCCGGGATTTTATAAAATTCCCCTGGGAAATCCCAACATTTATATCTTGGTCTTCATTGAGGTTGTGTTAAGGACAATACTGTCCAAAAGTCATTACTCTAAACCCAACGGTTGAAATTCCAAGATTTTATCCCTATCCCGTGGGAATAGCGGGGTAAAAAGTAGCTTGTGTTATTCCAGACGTCCAGCTACCTACACACCAAATTTTATGATTTTAAGCCCAGCGGTTGTTATTTCAAGATTTTATCCCTATCCCGTGGGAATATAGGGATAAAAAGTAGCCTATGTGTTATTCAATAATTCATCCAAATCCATTTAGTAGCTTTTGCGTGAAAGAGTAACGAACATACATCCAAACATACATCCCTCCATACAAACTTTCGCGTTTATAATATTAGTGGGATAATGTAGCCTGCTCACTACTGTAGATAAAAATTATTTTTCACTTAGCATTTTCTTTGTAAAAATTAATTGAAACTTATAGACTATAGTAGAGACTATTTAGACTAATAGGTTTTGTTTTTCGACTCTAAATAATTTCAACGACGCTGTACGTAGTTCCGAAATGCATTGCGTATAATTTGTGTGTAATGGTGGATAATACTAAATAAGGTCGCAAACGAATTTCCGCCGGCGCGCGCAAACGCCCGAGTTTTACTTTCACCCGGTCGCTGGATTTACCGCGCGCGCGCCTCCTCCCTGGCTCGTTGCGTCGAATTAAAATATCGAAATTAAACAAGTTTAGTGATGTAAAATACTACTAGAACTTACAGGACTAATGTCTCAGTTATGTGGTCTGTTCTCAAATAGTTGATAAATATTACAATAACGTCTCGGAATTACAATTACAATTGTCGCTAAATCATCGCAAACTGTATGGCTGTAACCTGTTATTTTCACTAGTCAGTGCAGATTGTACTTACCAGATTCCTACGTCTTTATAACTTAAATAATTTCAATGTTTAGTTTAAGATTCCTACAGGTGATTGCTTATAGTATAGGGACAATTTCCTCCTTTAGACATCTGTTTTGTGCTGTAACCTATAAATTTTATTTTACGTTTCACTGATAATAAAGAGTCACACACAAGTAGGACAACGTACGGATACATACAAGTAGGGCGATGCTAAATTCACTCACGAGCGTGTTTAAAGATTGTGAAGTAATAAGCTCTTACCTGAAATAAAACGAATTATATTAAAACACAGAAAACCCAAATTGACCTTATATAACCTAACCAACAAAAGTTGGAAACCCCCGACTTTGTCACTTCAAAGTTCAATATCTCAGAAACGGCTTAAATGATTTTGATTAAACATGCGTGTAAGAACCATTGCTAGAAAACTAGCTTTCAAATAAAAAAACCGCATTCAAATCGGTCTACCCGTTTAAGAGCTACGGTGCCACAGACAGACACACATAGCGGTCAAACTTATAACACCCCTCTTTTTGCGTCGGAGGTTAAAAAAGTCTATAATTGTAATTGAAGTCGACCCATAATATGCCACATGATACAGCTTGATAATACTAAAGTTCAAAAGGCCTAATTTTACAAGATCTATAAACCGAAGTACGACTATTAAAACGCCAGATATTTGTTTGACCTTTAAATCCCGAAAGTACATTTGAGAAAGCTTAAAAACCCGAAGACGATAATCCCGAAGTTTAAAGTACCTATATACATCGGATCGAACAATGGCATAGATTTAAAACTTAATTTGGTCCTGGAGCTTCGCCGGCAGGTTGTGTTTGTGTGTATGTTTGTCCGTCTTTCACGTCGTAACGGAGCGACGGATCGACGTGATTTTTGGCATAGAGATAGTTTATGGGCCCGAGAGTGACATAGGCTACTTCTTATCCCGGACAGTTCCCGAGGGAACAGCGCATGATAACCGAATACCACGCGGGCGGAGCCGCGGGTAAAAGCTAGTAATAAAATAAGGTAAATAGACGATTGCAGAGATGAACGTTTGAGCGAGCGAATCCAATACCTATACCTACATAAATTAGTATGTATTCGTCGTTACGAGTCGGTTGGCGCGTGCGCCGAGAATGATAGCCTACCGGTACATCACGGACTAGACTCATTACGGCGTTGCGTAAGCCTTTGTTAACTGAATCTTCGCGCGTAAGTCTGTAAATGCACAATAAGTTGCCCTTTACAATCTTCACCCGTAATGCCCAAACTACAAAATAAAATCGGGTTGTAATTAACGCAGCTTCTTTAAACTGTCATTTTTGGCTTCAAATTTAATTATTTGTCTTCTGAATTAATAAATCAGCGACTAATTTTAAGCGCCTAATAAATACCTTTCAAGCGACTGTAAATTGTGTAATCAAAGCTACGTTTTAATAAATCAGCATGACGATTATTATATAGCAACTAAATTTGTAATATATAACTACGTACAAATGTTAAGCTTCTATTTAAACAGGCAGACTACCGTACGCGTATAAGTTTGGTTACTCATAATTCTTTTTTAATATTGTTATCTTTTTTATTGTTAGTGTAATTTTATATTAGAATTGTTATTAGTGGATGGTATAGTAGTTTATTAAGTAACTTGGTTTCTCGGTGTATTGGTTCGCTGTAATACCGTGTAAACAAATTGAATAATAAATAAATAAATTTAATATTGTCACCTCAACGTAAAACGGCGCGGCTCGCGGAGGTAGCGGAGTGGATACAGTGGAGTAAAGCGGAGACAGCGGAGTGGAGCGGAGTACCACGGAGCAGAGACAGCGGAGCGGAGGCAACAGAGTGGAGCGGAGACAACGAAGCGGCGGCAGCGGAGTGGAGGTAGTGGAGCGGAGTGGAGGCAGTGGAGTAAAGAGGAGACAACGGAGCGGAGGCAGTGAAGTAAAGCGGAGGCAACGAAGTGGCGATAGACAATGGAGCGGAGAAGCAGATCGGAGGTAGTGGAGTGGAGCGGCGACAGTGGAGTAAATCGGAGGCAACGGAGCAGAGCTACGCTGCCTCCGCTCCGCTCCACTGTCTCCGTTCCGCTGCCTCAGCTCCACTCCGCAGCCTTCGCTACGCTGCCTCTGCTCCGCTGCCTCCGCTCCGCCCCGCTACGGCGGGGCTTCTATTTTCTGCTTTGAGGTACAAAAGGCAACGACCGAACCTATCATTTCTTCTGTGTTGTGTATCAAGGCAAAAGCGGCCCGCCAGAAAGTCGACGAAGCCCCGCCAAGGCGGGGCTTCTATTTTCTACTCTGAGTTTCAAAAGGTAACGAACGAACCTATTATGAAAAAAATAGTGTATTTTTGTTAAAGACTAACACACACTAAACACACTTCTAAATCGTGTCTAATTGTAAACAAATACATGCGACTAGTTGCGGTATTCTGAATGCAGCACGCTCTTTGGCCGGCCGGCCGGTTACGGCGCGTGCGCGCTCTCGCTCCCGCGCAGCACACCACGAGATGTGTTGCTAATTTTCATTAAAAAAGAAGACGAATTATTAATTTAGTTGCTAAGTCATTAATTACGATGCTCTTTATTGGGGGTTGATTTTGATTAAATTAGTAGACAGATATTGAAGCTCAAAAATAAATAAAGTAGCTGATTTACAATATTAGTCGCCGAATCATCAATTTTGAAGATAATGTATTTATCGCTAGCCGAATTATATTATTTGTTGTTTATAAATTGTCGCTCGATTTTGGATAATTTGCTGGTATTGTAAAGATGGCATATTATTTTAATAGAAGCTGTTCTATTAACCCGTTGCTTACATACAAAAACAGATGTTCCGTTGCGGATGTTAAATAAAACTTTAGTCGCTGCACTTATTATTTCCCAATAAAATCTAGATAACTGTTAGGTATAAGTAATTGCAAAGTAAGATTCTAAACTCGCCAATTTTTCCGAAATAATACCTATATTTTTTCTCATAATTACACATATCAACTATGGAATTATGGCACTAATTTGTAAATTTGTCGAAGAATAAAACTGATTATATTATAGATTAACATCGACCGATCCGACTGACCATCCGACCGAACCGAATTCGGTCACGGTGACCGCTTCAACTCCTAATTACTATGGCGCTGCCGCTGATGCGCCTTACGAAGCCAATATTGGCGGTGAACGTGTGCGCGCATTTGGGGCATTTAAGGACACTACCCTCATAGCCATAGGAGATGGTTGCTGGTGGTCGAATCTTTAATTCGTCTCGTTGAGCATAGAATCATAATTTGGTTCAGTTTTGAGTTGTTTTAATTGATCAGAAATTCAATCTGCGTTATTTTATGGAGGTCCATTTTTATCCTCGTAAAATTTTGATTGTCATAATTTCAAACTTTTCAATCAAGAAAAGTAACAAGGTATTTTTGTTCCGCTTCCTCCAGTCCGAGTATCTTATTTAGTATTTAATTCAGTACACCTTAATGTGAATTTTCTATGTTCCCAATACTAAAAAGCATAAACATGAATATTTAAAAAGCTGTTTCTAATCCCTTTATACACGGACGATGAAACCATAAATAAATAAAAACCGATTACAGAAGTAGACTTTGGGGTTAGACAGTAATACTCATGTCCGAAGTTGTAAATTCTTGTCTAGTTTGCGTAAACAAACATGGCATACAATTAACATAAGAAACACTATATTCACACTAAATCACATTTGTCATGGTAACTAGGCGGCACCATTAGCATTTATTATAACATTAAACGTTTAAAGATGGTCTAGTTTATCGCCAATATTTATTTAGTTTCCCACGACAGTTGCGATCGGTCAAATGCTAGTTATTAGCAAGAAGCGAGCAAGTCGTCTCTTGGAAAAAAAGGCAACGACAACAAAATCAGAACTGCTTAAAAATGAAGAGATTTTTTTTTGCTGTAAACGAAATAAAACGTTTTAAATAGCAGTACACTAGATATCGCATCTCAATCTAATGATATTTGAGCATTGAAGCATAAATAGAAGAAAAAGAAAATAAATGCATAGTACATAATATACTCAAGATAACAATAAATAAATCTAACTTGGAGCTAGATTACCAAAATATAAAGAAATTGAGTGAATTGGATATCTACTACTTATTTCATTTGCCCTCTATAGGTATTCCTCCTTGGATAAGAGAAAAAAGCTACAAGTCTTACAACTAAGATAAGCCAAAGGCTACTAGAAACACAGGGAAGCTTAAAGTTCCATCTTACAGACTGGCTAAAACCAAAAAGTCTTTTCTGGGAAATTGCATAGGTTTTTATAATACAATTCCAAAAAATATTATAAATGAAACGGATACAAAATACAGATCTATTGTCAAGAAGACATTAATATCAAAGGCGTTTTATAAAGTTAATGATTATATCATGGACAGGGATATTTGGAAATAATTCCGATCCGCATTAGCGATCCCTTCAAATAGCAAACCTACTGTGTTAAAAATAAAGTTGTGTTTAAATACTTGTGATGTATACATATCATTTAATAATATTGTTAATCTGTTTTAAAAAAAATATGCCTCGTTGAGTTTCTTGCCGGATTCTTCTCAGCAGAGGTTTTTCCGAACCGGTGGTAGATTTTTTTTTGACATTCATAAGTGCTTGTTAACAAAGAAAACATTTACCAGCAACTATTACGATATCTTTTTGTAAACATTTTCATAGAAAAAGGAGTTCGACGATCGGAATGTACGAGTAACAGTCCAGAAACTAGCATCATCCAATTAAATTAATGCCAAAAAATTACCGATTACAGATACAAATGAAGAATTGCTTCTTAAGCAAGTAATACAAGAACTGCCGGATGTTTATCATGAAACGGGCAATCATAGACTCTACTCGATGTTGATAAGGAAAAATCTTGTAGATACAAAATAAAACAGACATGTGCGAAATTAAGCGCATTATATATTCGAATAATCCAAAGTTACGTAAAATTTTCTAAATGTATTGGATATACCTGAGTAAATGTAAATACCGAAATACATATTTATAAAAGATTTATAAACTTGCCGATTATTGGTTATGTAAGAACATTGACCACCATAAGAAGGAAGATCGAAATGTCAGTGACAATATTAGCATCAACATATACACTTTCCTTGTGGTTGCTTGTGAAATATTTACTCAGAGATATTAACTTAGTGACAGGACACTTCATTCTTGTATTGGTAATAGCTTCTCTGCTTCCGTTCATTACATATAGTACTTCATAACATACATCTCGAATGTTCAACGCACTTTATCTCATCTAGATTTCTTGAGCTTTTTCAACCACCGCTTTTCTAGATTAATTTATTTCAAAAACAAATATTTTATCCCCACCACCACACTTCACTGAGGCGTTTCGAATTCAATCAATGTTCATCCCCAGAGCAACTCTCCTGTTTGGTTGCTATGAGAATGAAATATTTTATCGTCGTGCGATATTTAAGTGCGAAAATAAATCTGCCTGACTATCTGTTACCTCTTTATGCATAAACCACTAGATCGATTAGAAGAAATTTATTATGGAGTTAACTTCAGACCATGGAAATGATAAAGAAAAGTTTTATCCCAGAAAATTGCAGATACCTAGGTATCTCACGGAATAGCGATAAACGAATTATTCGCAGACAGACTCGCGGGCAATTTGAAAAAAATATGATTATATGATACTTCTTTTTTCTGCAACATAGTAATTAGGCTCTATATTAAAAACCTCGTGATTACATAGCGACATCGTGTCAAACGTAAAAAGCAAGTTTACTGCTAGTTTTAGTTTTATTATACTGTAAGTTGGCGGTACTGATGGAACTACGAGTAAAATAGGTAAATCTTTATTTATCTCATTCTTTCTATACGCGTAACCCTAAAATAAATAAATAAACTATATCTGAACGCGTATCATTCGCACCTACTGGTTCGAAAACTTTGAAATGCGTGTTCAGACCGGAAAAGCAAAAGTTCACCCACGACAGAGTCAGCACAGCTTAGTCAACCTCCTGATCAATAACCAGTCCTGCGATTTTCTTATTTAGAAATCCAAAGCGTAATATGATACTGGATGTTGAGGCAGTACACTTTAAATCGATAACAATCAATATTAGACAAGAAATTAAACACCTAAGACAAATCGGTACTTACTTATTTGTTTGTATTCGGTGAGGACGATAAAATAATGTTTGTCCGTATTAGAAAGATATCGAGTTTGCTGTAATCGTATATTATACCTATGCGCAGTAAACAATTATAATTGCTGACAATAAAATAATAGTAAAATGATAGCTTATTTTTGACAGTTGCGAAAAATATTATAAACGGTATTTTTGTGAAAATATATAAATATAAACCTTGGCCTAAAAATTAGAATACAGATAGTAGAATCTACTATAGTGAAATCAATTGAAAAAAACATAACCCTCCTTCGGGCAGTCGGATAAAAAAATACTGACTGATTATAACCTTCAGGGTCCCGGATTTAAATCCCGCTGGGGCAGCCGTTCGAACGATGAATACGAAGGTTTGTGCCTTAGTCGTGTATGTTATAGTTATATGATATGTAAGTATTATATTTTTATTTTATTTTTTTATTTATATGATTTATGTATGTAAGTATTTATCGATGTATGTTTAGCTTATCCGTTGTTTATTACCCATAGTGCCTATAAATAATTCGGAGCAATTCGGTTCGGTTCGTTTGCTCTCTCGAAATATAATAGACTAGATTGGTTTTTTGGAATCTTTTTGTATTTTTTATTTCAATTCCAAATTTTTACTTTTACGGTCATCCCGTAAAACCAGTGATCAGTGATGGTCTTATTTTTCTGTTTTTTCTGTGCATCTATATTTCAGTTTGTATTTTCAATAATAGACTAGCTTTTTCCCGCAGCTTCGCCCGCGTGGAATTCGGTTATCGCGCGCTGTTCCCTCAGGAAATGTAAATTTTTCCAGAATAAAAAGTAGCCTATGTCACTCTCTGGCCCATAAACTATCTCTATGCTAAAAATCACGTCGATCCGTCGCTCCGTTTCGACGTGAAAGACGGACAAACATACAAACACACACTTTCGCATTTATTATATTAGTATGGATAAGTACTCTACCACCAACGCGAACGCCTCAATGTGACCACGACCGCTCTGCCAAGAGCGACACGACAACGAAGAAAAAGACTACACGCACTAAAATCAGAAAGATGGGAATAGTTTATTCTAGTACAGTGGCAGGAACTAATTATTTTTAATACTTAGTACTTACATGTATTACACAAGCAGCGCAGCGCCGATCCTGGGGTAGAGCAAGACGTGCGGTCGCTCTAGCCGCCAGATTGCAATGGGCGCCATTTTCCCGTTTCCAGTGCAAAATAAAATTATGATGGCACCTTTTGAGGAGCGGGGAAGCGTTGTAGACAGTCTCGCTCTACCTTGATCAAGGGCTAGCACCGGCACTGTATACAAGCCTACACAAACACATACAAGCTAATTTACATATATACCTATAATTAACGATGTACATACAGTAATAATCATAAAGACTGTAAACGTGAAACTTACAACAGTAATTTGTTTTCAATCTGACTAATGTTACAGCCATGAAGATATACGCTATCGGCCTGCGGCACCGACGTCTCACGCAATGTAATTACATTACGATTCAAATCTATTTTATGAACGTACTTGATCAAAATCTGTAGCAGAATAACTTCACTTTCTACCAATATGACTTCATGCACCTCCGTGAGTGATATGATCTGATTTGAGAACTGATTGAAAGCGGAAGAGAGAAGAAAATTATCAAGTTGTTTACTAATAAAATGTGCATGAGTTGTCCTTCTGCAGCATTAAATAAACACCATCGTGCATTAAAATTCAGGTAATACGGTAAATTAGGTAGGTACGGAATGTCGACTTATCTACATTATACGGACAAGTTAACTAATACATACAACAGGTCATCTTCTTAAGTTTTATTACCTATAGTGCTTAATAATGCGCTAATTAATGTCGGTAGACCTCCAACAAGATGGAACGATGACCTGGTTAAAATCGCGGGATCGCGGTGGATGCGGAAAGCACAAGACCGGTATGAGCGGAGAGCCTTGGGGGAGGCCTATGTCCAGCAGTGGACGTCTTTCGGCTGACATGATGATGAGTCCCTTTGCATGTTTGATTCCAATAATACATGGAAAATTACATTCTAATTAATGGTGCTTAATAATCTAACCGTGCATGCTCAGGATAGGGAAGGGTGGCGGAAGAAAGGGGAGGCCTTCGCCCAGCAGTGGGACATATTACGGGCTAAATAAAATATAAAAACTTTGACCAAGCTTGTTAGTTTAAAAAAGGCTCCATTCACCGAAGGACAATATTTTACTTAACCAATTTAGAAAAATTTAAAAAGATATTGTCACTAAAAAGTTCAATATCTCAAAAATGGCTGAGCCGATTTGAATGGAACTTAACTAGGAATCACCTCGATTAAACTAGCTTTCGATTAAAAAGCTACATCAATACCGGCCCATGTCTTTAGAAGCTAGTAATGCCACAGACAGACACACAAACGCACATAAACATAGTAGTCAAACTTGGAACCCTCTTTTTGCGTCGGGGGTTAAAAATGATCACGACTCTTCGTCTATCATAGGGTAGTCACGGGTGGTTTGACATAGAGCTCGTTTTTAGGGTTCCAAGCCAAAATGGCAAAAACGGAACCCTTACAGTTTCGCCATGTCTGTCTGTCTGTCTGTCTGTCTGTCTGTCCGTCCGTCCGCGGCTTTGCTCAGGGACCATCAATGCTAGAAGGCTGTATTTTTGCACGGATAATATGTAAACTATGCCGACAAAATGGTACAATAAAAAATTAAATTAAAAATATTTTTTTTGGGTACCTTCCATAGACGTAAAGTGGGGGTGATTTTTTTTTCTCATCCAACCCTATAGTGTGGATTATCGTTGGATAGGTCTTTTAAAATCACGTCCTGTTGCTGGGC
Source organism: Choristoneura fumiferana (assembly GCF_025370935.1). NCBI lineage: Eukaryota > Metazoa > Arthropoda > Insecta > Lepidoptera > Tortricidae > Choristoneura > Choristoneura fumiferana. The sequence goes on from NC_133480.1 coordinate 10,912,710, forward strand.
ACATCACTTCACTATGTTCAGCTAATCTGAGTTTGCTTCCGTTGATTATGACCGTTAAATGATCATTAGAAAGTGACAAATATGTCAATAAATCCTAGATTCCCCAGTGTAATGATCAGATTATGCAAAGCCAAATTTATATATCATTGAGATTTCATAAAAAATATCCTTACTTATATTAAAAACTCAAAAGTTTGTTAGTTTATTTGTTGCGTTTTCACTGTTTAAATCATTAAAAAAATGTTTACACCAATTAGTTAATAAAAAAGTCATAATATAACATTATTGTTTTATTATGACTTTTTTATTAACTAATTGGTGTATTGCTTATGCAATAAAATAATAAAACTATCCTAAACTTAAACTACTTACATGCAATAAAAATAAAACCTAAAACTAAAACAAATTACTTACAGAAACGATTGCCATGAATCTTTGTATTCATCATATTAGAAGACCAGAATAAGTAATAGGATACTTTTTATCCAGCAAAAATTAGCTGTTTCCAAGGGCGCGCGATAATTATAATGAATTATTCGCAAACGAAGTCGCGGGAAACAGCTAGTTAGAAAATACTTGTAAATATAAAAATTAAACTCAATATTATGCATCGATTTAATAATTAATGCAGATTAAATTAGCGTCATTTCGATGTCATTTTTTTTGCAAATTTCTAGAATACATATATTCATATTTACTTTTCATATTTGTTCACGGCTAGTCTAGCTCAGATAAGAAATTATTATTTGATTTATGTATCTGACGTATTAATTATAGTTGACGGTTGTAGCAAATCAAGATATCTAGCGACTATAAAAATATTAAGAATGAGTTTTTTTAGGCTATATTATGTACGTAGGTAGTATACCACATTTCAAGTCAATCTGACCATTGGCAGTGAATTATACCTTGCAATGCAAGATTTGAAGTAAACAAACAATTAAACGAAGAGAAGCTTGTAAAAAAATATATGATTCTGTTTCTTTTGAAATGACTCAAAAACATAAAATGATCACGACTCTATTGATCGATTTTTCTTCATTATACATAAACTATTGATCGATTTTTCTTTATTATACATAAACTATTGATCATTTTTTCTCTATCATACATAAACTCCTGATCGATTTTTCTCTATTATACATAAACTATTGATCGATTTTTCTCTATTATACATAAACTATTGATCGACTTTTCTTTATTATACATAAACTATTGATCGATTTTTCTCTATTATACATAAACTATTGATTGATTTTTCTCTATTATACATAAACTATTGTTAACTAAAAATAAGAAATTTTATTTGTGAATATAAATTATTTGCAGTTAGTTAAATTTATAGGGTTTTTATCGTTATGATTTTGTTTAGGCCTCTATTCAAGGCACCTCATATTCTACTTTTTCTCACTCAGAAAACATGCTCTACATAACCTACTGACTTGAGCTATGAGTAAGTCCATGGTACGTCTAAGGTCAAAAAAAAACCATTAAAAAGACCATAAAAACTCACTTGACACCGAACATACTTTACTTACTAGCTTATGATTGAAAAGTCAATTAATTGTTATACAATCCCAACTAAAAGGATTATAAATAGTATAGTAGTAAAATAAAAGCGCAGAGGCTCCTGAATATGATAAATAATTCTTTTTGAACATGAAACTACCGTGAGACTCACTCCTATTAAATTATATTGTAACTGATAACTCACGTCTTAAATCGAGTTTAGCTCGACATGTTTCGGGCTATTTCGTAGCCCTTCTTCTCGGAAGCACACGACTCGGCAACTGCCGCAACACGCACACTACACGCCACCGCTCTGCTTGCGTAAAAGAAGAAACCGAGGGGATGAAGACGACAAGACGAGTGAGAAGAAGGGCTACGAAATAGACCGAAACATGTCGAGCTAAACTCGGTTTAAGACGTGAGTTATCCGTTACAATATCATTTAATATGAACAATTCTTTTATTATAAGACAACTAGTCCTAAATCCCTGTACGCGATTAGGTAGAGACTTTACCGCTCTAACTATACAATAAGGAGTAGTATTACAATAACAATTGGTATAGTCCTTGAAGTCTCAATTTCCCGAAGTTTTCTTTAAAAACATCAAGTTAGGTTTTGTCTCGATCGGAACTCGATTTATGTGCCTCTATTTTTAACTAACATTAGAAAAAGGCGGAGTTCTATATTCCACTGCCAATTTAAAGCAGATGACGCGGACATTTAATCGGAAACGCGTTCTGAACTTATTTTTGTGTGTTCATGTCCGTGGTGCCGATTTTTTACACAAAGTTTTTTGTTTATATTTGTGAGTAGAATTCAAACTAAATAAATGGCCGATTTACTAATAACATATTTCACGGCTGCCGAGAAAAAGACTCGAGATTAGCTTTATAATCTAACTTGTTGTATCTAGTCCTTACTTCTTCCTGTTAAAAAAGGTTTCCCGGAAGATATCGCTGTGAAGCGATAAGGCTGCCTAATCTAACCTTGTAATTTTCTCTCTGTATCCCTATTTTCCGTATCCCTTATTATTGTGGTATACAGTAAAAAGTCATTGTATTGTATTATATTATATCAACACCTAAGGAGAAGACCTGGTAGTAGAACAGATAGATCTGACCTATCTGCATGTCGCAACGTCCCTGCACTTTCAGCTCGCGCTGCGGAGGCGTGCGCGAGCGCAGTGCAGCGCTAGCGCGGGCGCCGACGCGACGCGGCGCACTCTCTCTCGGTGAAAACATGTGCTTTGGTTCCATTTGTTAGCTACGCCATTCTATTTGGGATTTTGCGTGGATCCTTTTTTTCGGTAAGTTATAGTCAAATAAACACCGGATAACTCGCGTCTTCGAGTCGAGTTTAGCTTGACACTGAGTTCACTATGAGGTAGTTTCATGATCAAAATTTTACGAGTAATAACTACAGGACTTACAAGGAATTGAATTGTCACGTGAGGATACTCGTAAAACGTGGCCGCTAACATGTCTTAAAAGCCATTTATCTTGTCATCACCTGGATGATCGTTGTTCAAAAAGGATAACGTTTTATTGGTGAGCCGGTACCGTAAACTTAAACATATGAAAACAATAAACAATGTGCTCATTGACGGTGACACGACAAACTTCATCATCGTTTGTAGAAAGAAATAAACATGAAATTTCTATTCTTCTTACAATTAGTTCTGTAGGTAGTGCTGAAATTACCTATTTGCACGATCATATTAATATTATCCAGGCCCATTGATAAAAGATAGGCTTATAAAGATATAATATATATATTTACATCAAAAACTGTTTTGTTCTTTGTAATGCATGAAGAATGAAATAACCATAAGATTTGCTCACGTAATGTTACCTAGAAGTAGGTTATCACAGTTGGATAATTACCTTGCTTCTTCGAGCAAGAAGGATTAGGTGGGCAATCGCTCCCGTTTAATATGCCATTTATAGACTGCCACAAAGAATAACTCAATTTATGTATTAGTAATAGAATTGCAGTATTTAATGCTGTATGATTACAATTTTTAGGAGCAGCTTATAGAGCAGTGTCATCCACTAAGAATTTTTATGTGCACGGAGCCAAGCAACCCGTGGACTTCCCTATTAATTACTAACTTCAGGTTTTTGTCAAAAAAAGCATTGTGATCACGAGCGTGATCACTTTATAATCCCACTTGAGATCTCAGGATGCTACATGGGTTAATGAGATGACTTCTGTTAGCTCCTGTATTACCACAACCTACAATTCCAAGGATTAGTAGTTTTCAACGATTAAGTGTTATCGTAACGACCTACTTGTTTGTTACGGGATGTATTCCCGTAATTCCTTTAGTGAGTACGATAAGTTGCAGAGAAGAAATACCCCCCGGTATGGTTGCCGCTGTTATATGGGGTAGGTACTACCGGCAGATGAGGTCAAAGACATTAACGCTCTACTACCTTGTCGCAGTTATTTGTTTGACTTCTGTATAAAATTGACAAAAGGCATACAGTGACAAGTGACAAGTCTCAAGCAGAGGTTCGTGGGTTCAAACCCCGGCTCGCACCTCTGAGTTTTTCGAAATTCATGTGCGGAATTACATTTGAAATTTACCACGAGCTTTACGGTGAAGGAAAACATCGTGAGGAAACCTGCACAACCTGCGGAGCAATTCAATGGTGTGTGTGAAGTTCCCAATCCGCACTGGGCCCGCGTGGGAACTACTGCCTAAGCCCTCTCATTCTGAGGGGAGGCCTGTGCTCTGCAGTGGGACGTATAATATAGGCTGGGATGATGATACAGTGACAAAGTACTAAAGCGTAAATATATCTTTGACCTCAAGTCTACGAGCAGCGGCACAATCACGGGTAGGATAATATTATAATGATACAAAATATTACTACTATGATATTATAAAATTACTAACATCGAATGCCAAAAGATTCTCAAAATGAGCCATCCGCGGTTCTCATTCGACTATAACGCACATTATAATGATACGTTACACATTTAACACTTACCGAAACTCAATTAAAAATTAATGTAATTTAATAACTGGGTAAATTGAGTGGGCTGGTAGCCAACCAGTGCGTACTTCCTGATTATGAAGATTATGTAGCGAATGCATAATAGAGCCCCGGGCCACTGGTACCGTCTCGTTGTGGTTGCACACTTGCGTTCGTTACCATGTTATCTTTAGAATCACTGACACTTTTTTCTTTACTTCTTTACTTTCGTCTTCTTTTACTCGTAGTGACCAAAGGTTTGGTTTTGACCAAGATATCTAGTTTCGGCCAGTTTTGTGATTGACAGTTGGGAGAGGTCCATGCTATGCAGTGGACTTCTTTTGGCTAATAATGACAGATAAATGATGAATATGACATTAAGAAAGAACTAATTCTGTGAAATCTTATCTTTTTTGACATGTGTTATTTTCAATTTACGAGTAAGTATTACACGTTAAATAAGTTTCGTATTCGGTATTAATCTTGTTGTAATCAAACACTAATAAGTAATATCTCACGTGCTACTATCTAACGGCGAAGAATCGACTTAATCCAAAAGGATTGAAGGTTGATTGATTTATGTATAAACATAGAGGAATCAACCAATGGAGCAGAAATATTATATGATTTATTTGCAAAAAAAAAAAATCCAAACTACAGTGGCGATTGCTGCAGTCTAATAGGGCATATTAGGCAAAGCTCTGCGCAGGGGACGACACTACCGCAAACCTCCATGACAACGTCAGTTCTCTTTATATAAGGCAAAGATTGCGTGCCTAGCGCAAACATGACAATCAGACCTAAGCAGTATTAGTACCTATAGAAATCATGATATTAGTAACAAAACGACACTACCGCAAACCTCCATGACAACGTCAGTTCTCTTTATATTTTGTCGCCACGACAAACATGACCTAAGAGTATTAATACCTATAGAAATCATGATATATTTATTAGTAACAAAATAACGTTTTAGCCCGAACGAAGCTCGGTCCACCCAAGTGCTTACTAATAAAATATGTTAGAAACATAAATGGGTACAGTGTGCGAGTTCTCTGGCCAATTGTTACGAATAATTATATATAGGTACAGTACAGTGCTTTTATATAATTTACATAAATGGCGATTAGATTCATGTAAAAAACCACATCATTTTTAATTATACCAGCTGTAGTTGCTGCCAACTATTTGTTACGCGACATATACCGCGATTAGATTACCTTTAAATGAGCTCCCGATAATTCGTTACAAATAGAAACATCTAATGTAACCAAACGTGAATTAAGTAGTAAACAGTTTTGTTGTCCGCAACGTCATTTCGAAGAAATTATTATCCTTTCTCGGGATAAAAAGTAACTTATGTTAATCTAGGATAGTTTAGCTTTTTACGAGTTAAAGAATTTTTAGAATCGATTCAGTAGCTCCAGAAATTACTCCCTATATACAAACACACACAAACATCACGCCTGTATTCCCAAATGGGGTAGGCAGTGCACACGAAACGTTACCGTTTCGGAGCCACTTTTAGCAATCTTAGGTTTCAAGTTTGACAAAAATGGTACAATAGTGACAGGTTGCTAGCCTGTCGCTTGCGGACACAACCTCCCTCGGACTCCCCTGTATACAAACAAACAAATATTTTTTTATTATATTATAATAGCTATAGAATACCGATAGGCAAAGAGTTAGATTAAAATAAACATACAATTATCATTTTGCAACCACATACTATTATTAATCATCATTTATTAAGAAAATTATAAATAACAAATAAGATACAATTATCGGTTTATCAGAGCAGTAATTTATGCATAAAATAAATGATCACGTGCTTTAAAATCGATTAAGAAGATTGATATTCTCGAGATAATAATCGTCGGTGTTCATCATTTGGCATGTGATTAAATTACGAAAAATCTACTACATAAATGTTAGTGATTTATCTCGCGTACCTAAATAATTTGTTTCAGAAGTCGTCATTCAAATACATAATTATGTAAATTAGTGAACCGTCGTTAGCTATAGTTTAAATTCATTAGTTACTTTGGTCACGAACCCAATCAAGTTAAATAATCTAATTCATATGTATAAAAGTTAATTAAAATTAATAATTCATGCTTTAGACTCAATCTTGGGCTTAGTGCTTCCTCCGTAAGTGATCCTACTAATATTATAAATGTGAAAGTTTGTGAGTAAGTGAGTGAGTGAGTGAGTGAGTTTGTGAGTGAGTTTGTGAGTGAGTGAGTATGTTTGTTCCTTCTTCACGCTGAAACGGCGGGACGCATTTGGACTAAATTTGCCCGATGTTCCCACGGGATAGGGATAAAAGCCCGCTTTAGAACTCATTAAATCTTACCTCACACAAAGAAAGCAAAAGGTAGCGATTAACGGAACGGTATCTGAGGGATCTGTGGTCGAAATGGGAGTGCCTCAAGGATCCATTCTTGCCCCATTCCTGTATCTTATTTATGTAAATGACCTAACTTATATGGTAAGCCAAAAGTCGGGTATTGTTATTTTTGCTGACGACACGTCCTTACTGTTCAAGGTTAGTAGAAAAGATACCGACTTCATTGAACCCAATGAAACCCTGGCTAAAACCAAAATTCCAAAAAATATCACAAATGAAACGGATAGAAAATTCAGATCTATTGTCAAGAAGACATTAATATCTAAGGCGTATTATAAAGTTAATGATTATATCATGGACAGGGATATTTGGAAATAATTCCGACCCGCATTAGCGATCCCTTCAAATAGCGAACCTACTGTGTTAAAAATAAAGGTGTGTTAAATACTTGTGATGTATAGATTATCTTTAATAATATTGTAAATCTGTTTAAAAAATATATATATACCTCGTTGAGTGTCTTGCCGGATTTTTTTTTTGACATTCATAAGTACTTGTTATAGCCTAAATTGAATAAAGATATTTTGACTTTGAAAATCTCGAACTAATAACCGCTGGCCATAGAGTCATGAAATTTGGTATTTAGATAGCTGGACATCTGGAATAACACATAGGCTACTTTTTATCCCGATATTCCCACGGGATAGGGATAAAATCTCGAAATAACAACCGCTGGGTTTAAAGTCATGAAATTAGGCATGGGTGTTTTAATTTAACGACAACGAAAACCATGACGTAATTTTAGGGAATTCCCACGTGAATTATTAATGAAATCCCGGAATTTCAATTCAACTGCTGTATTCTAATGATTTACGCGTGCGAAGCCGCGGGTAAACGCTAGTAAAATATAATTATATTGTTGCAACACGCTTAAGCTAACAGTATAGGAATTGCTCATTAGAGTATAATTCCATTAATATTATTCAAATTCAAATTCAAAAATATTTAATTCGGACTATTGTACATTTGGCACACATCATCCATATTATATTTAAAGTAATTTTATTATCAAGTTATACATCGTATGTGCAATCTAAATATGTGATGTAGTTATATTCAATTTATTGTAAGTATGTTTCAAACACAATCCTTGTATTGTTTCTGAATAAATAAATAAATAATAAACCAAACAATACAATAATTAGCCTAAGCTTTTGGCATTCCTACAGAAACACAACAGTTTGGAAAAAAATTAACTTTGTACTTACCTACTCTATCTGTTAGCGGCTGTACTCTATGAACTTAACCCTTTTCCAGGCGTATTGCATACCTATAGCGACCACATAAATGTATACAAATATTATACCTTGCTAAAATGTAAATATGGGACAAAATCAATTGAAGTCTTTATAACCTAAAACAAAAAGTTGGAAACCCCCGACTTTGTCACTTCAAAGTTCAATATCTCAAAAACGGCTGAACCGATTTTGGTAAAACATGTCTAAGAACCATCGCTAGAAAACCTGCTATCAATTAAAAAAACCGCAATCAAATCGGTCCACCCGTTTAAGAGCTACGGTGCCACAGACGGACACACACAGACACATAGCGGTCAAACTTATAACACCCCTCTTTTTGCGTCGGGGGTTAAAAATATGATTCGTTATTAATTTAATCTGCCATAGGTAAACAATATAAACTAGATTCGCGGCGCCTGGAAAAGGGTTAAACAGCTAGGAATTTTGTTTTTTTTTTAAATTTCGTGATGTATAGGTAGCATACAGCAACATAGTATTTTTGCCTCTGACCGTACAGAACCCTCGGTGCGCGAGCTCGACTCGTATTTCGTCATTTCTTTTATTTTTTATCAACTGTCGACGAACAGACTACATAATTTACTCAAAAAAAAGAACAACGAGACGCAGATTGCATTTTGAATACAAAACAAAAATAAGTTTGCTTATGACTCAAACAAACGATCAATTTCTAAAAGTTAGTTGGATTCCGAACTCACTTACCGAGTATAGTAATTTCGTGCAACATTTATTTCGCGCATAAACTTAAATGCACTTCACACCTGACATCGCAATTATCAGAAGCAGTAGTCACAACATATGCTACGTTAACATAGCAATTATTTCTAACTGGCGCAGAGTCGAAACTTTACAGCCAAAACGTTGCCCACCCTACTGAATGATATAACTGAAATAATTTCTAATTCTCAAAAATATGTGGCAATGTAACATGTGACTTTCACTGAGACAGGTATAAATCTTAATGAGTTTAATTAGCGCTTCTCGCGTTCCTTGGAAACAGTCGACTGACAGTACTGACACTAAGTATAATGTTTAGGATTTCGCAGCAATATTACTTTAAACTAATGAATTCTAATCCAAAATAGAGTGACAACGACATCAAAAACAAAAATTATCGTTCCTATATGAGTCAATCAAAAGTGCAAGCAGCGGTGTCTTTAGCCCATGTAGCACCCGTGTGCAATAATTACTTTAGCGCCATCTAGGAAGCGCGCGGCCAAAATGAAATAGGTATAAAGTGCCGCGGCCGGCGCCGCCCCTAACACCGCTGCGCCCGTGTGCAACGCACACCCTGCACTGCACTATAGCAAATAGGTAAAGACGCCTCTGAGTGCAAGTAAATTAGATAAATTCTGGCTACAGCGTTTTACAGCACCAGTTTTAACGTTCTGAGACAAAGATGAAGAAGGGAGGGGGAGAAGATGGTAAAGGGAGTCAAGTAACATGATTTCGTGTCACAAACATACACATTGGGTTCCTTACTGTGTTCTGTAAATAGCGAAATATTACTGCAATGTTCTGCCGCCAGAATGCAGCACTAGCACAAATCGTATAGTATTACAATTATTTTTTTGGAAATATAGCTCTACTATCAATCCTACCGATGTAAATATCACATGATGATGTTATTTTGATATTAATAACTATGGCACCATGATCCGTCATGGCGGCAAACTGTAAAGAGAACTGACGTTGTCATGGCGGTTTGGTTACGGTTTTTAGGGTTCCGGAGTCTAAACGGCAAACGGAACCCTTATAGTTTTGTCAAGTCCGTCTGTCTGTCTGTCTGTCTGTCCGTCCGTATGTCACAGGCATTTTACTCGAAAACTACAAGATGTATATCAATGAAATTTGGAGTACAGGTGTCTAGTCAAAGCCGATATTTAGTTTTGTAGTTAAATTACAAAAATAAATATTTATAGGGGGGGCACTCCATATACGTAACAGAAAATGTAAAAAAAAATAACTCGCATCAATGTGTGGCACATAGTTCGACAGCTCTTTTGAAAAGATAGTGAAGATTTCCGAAATTCGCTCCCAAAGTAGCAAAAATTGTGTTCCCCCCCCCCTCCTCTATCTTGTAAACCGTTTATCCAAAAAATATGCAAAAATATGGAAAGGTAACGCTTAATAAATACTTTCAACGAAAATTGGTTTCAACATGATCGGATATACCGTTTTTGAATTATTGCCGAAAAACTGCGCTTCTCAACAAAAGGACGTAAGTGCCGTGAAGATACGCTTTTTTCTGGTAATAGATTTTAAAACGTTTACAGAGTAAGTTTTTTAATTTTGTTATAATGCACATACTATTACTTGATTTTTTTCGTAATGGCTACGGAACCCTATCTTGGGCGTGTCCGACACGCTCTTGGCCGGTTTTTTTTACTAAACTGACCGTGATTGACCCCTGGTTTGTGGTTTGTGCTAGTGTCGCCCCGTGCAGAGCTTTGCGTAATATTCCCTATTGATGTTGGTTGTATAGTTAAACTGTTGTAACCTGGATTAATGTTACCTAAAGGGATTTAATCTCGATTTTACTTCACAATCACATCAGCCGCTAGTCCTAACCCGCTAAGTATAAGTATTTACTAAAATATACAATGAACGTAAAAAAACCACGAAGTATGACGTGACTGGCGTTAAAAACATTAATTGGTGCAATCACAAGCGTGAAACCGTCTGCTTGCCGTCTGTAGACGTCCATAAAGCACTGACAAATTAACTTTCAATACCTAATTGTATATAATCGTCTGTTAACATGAACACGTCAACATTGTATTAGAATTAGGAAAACTAGACAAATTTGTGAATGTCCAAAAGGCCCTGACATATTTTAAAACCAAAAAAAGCTTGGATTTCATTGGTTACTTTCCAGAAACAGAGTTTTTGACATAAGAAGAGATATTGTGTCCTACTCCTACTCCGGATCTCCATTTACCAATTCCTACAATGACTTACTGCGTTTGATAAAAAAAAAATCTTCATAACCACTTACGGGGAAAATTTTATCCAGATTTAGTCTTTACATCTTGTTAAGCTTAACAGTTACGTTGTGATCTACTAAACTAAGCTCGAATTTTATTCCAGCAACTGACCATTTGCCCTGCCCTGCAATGCTATGCCTTGCAGGGCCCAGTTTCTCGAAGCATTATAATAATATTAGTGTTTTGTCTCATTTTCTCACTCAATTTACGAGACAAAACACCAATATCAATACATTTGAAAGCTTTGAGAATCAGGGCCCCGGTCATTCTTTTTTCACTTCACATGAGATTTAAAGTGAAGCCTTTACAGAACATCGGGCTAGCATCAGTGCTCACTCAGTTCACAACAATAAAGTTTTCATGAAGATTAGTCATAAAGGAAAAGTACTCATACATATACAAAGGCTAAATTACATATACAAAGGCTACGGCTTACTATAAGGAAGCACAATGAATGCATACTTCATTCGCTGGTAACTGTGCTTTGTTTGTTCCGTTTAGTTTCTGTTTTTAGTGGCTGCCTCATTGAATTCATCGCAGATTTCAGTTGGAAATTGAGCTTGAGCGGTTAATAAGAATCCAAAAGGAAATATGGCCAATAGGAGTTATAATTGACGCAGAGTCTTTCTTGCTAGCCTAATTAAATTGTTCTTCATTGTACAAAACATCTTGTAAATAACTATTCTCCTGGAAATAGGTTATACCAGCTGTAAGGCTTGAAGCAAGCGTTAAAAGGAGTAAAAAGATACTTAAAATAATAAAAAGGTTAAATTGATTGCGTCGATAAAAACCTAATAAATCATTTCTGTGTGATGTAACATAATAACCGATAGTTGTCGATGATGAATATTGAACAGGTTAGGAAGTGTGCCAGATTCTGAAAATGGAACTCGGTCTGCAACAATGAACACCTCCATCTGTAGTAGATAAACATCCATCTGTAGTGTAGTAGGTAAACAAGCCACAAGGTCGGAAAGCATAGGTGAAAATACTGAAAAGTTTAATATAACAAAACCTACGCTACGCTAACCTACGGTAAGAATATGTAGACAGAAAATATTTTTTGAGAAAGTATGAACTAGTTGTTGTTTAAGATAAATATCGTGAAATCTTTCTCAGCACCCACAACTTCCGAAGTATCTAGAGATTAAGTTATAGGTAGGTACGTAAACAGTCAGATTCAAAAGTTACAAGATTAACAACAAGAAAAGTATTCAAATGGTGTTTAATGATTGTGTTACATACATATTCCAGAACTTAAGGTATATCAAGCTGGCTACCTGCATCTTAAAACTGTAAAATGTACAAACGAATTCCGTCTTCTCATGAACGAACATCGGCCTGATCTTACGAGTACGTTCGATTTTAATTACTGACTTGATCTAGCTGATAATAATATAGAGTACGATTCAATCAGTGTTAGAAAATATTTCCTACAACTAGGTCATCCACATAAACATTCAATAAGCAAGTTCAATAAGCATTAGTGAGGCGCATTTTGAAGTCGATTACATAATCGGTCGACTGGAGAGCATCGATCTTTCTCTGATTTCTCGATTACGCGGTTCGAGCGTCGCACGCGCACGCAACTTGTATGAGATATTTTTATGACAAAAAGCGTAAAAAGAGCAATCACGTGCGACAACGATGAAATAATATTAGTTCCGAATGGCCATTTCACCAAGGAAATAGGTACTTAGAATTATCGGCACTAAAAACTTGTAGAAAACACTAGAGAAATGGGTACTGGGTAGTAAGGGAATGGGGTAATAAATAGTGCATATGGCTTGTCTCTTTGTTAGTTCATACACTCTTGCTCTAGAAATGCGATATGTGTACAGTCAGCATCAAAAGTAGCTGCATACTTTTGTACGAGTACTTTGTTGTTTAACAGCAAACAAATTTGTCAAATAAATGTTCTAATACGACAAAGTAAAAAAGTGATCCGCTACTTTTGATGATGACTATACCTACCACATTTGGTGTGTTCTGTATACTAAGTATATACTTTTGCCGAACTTTACTATGTGCCCTCCTAAGCCAAAAGGTGGTAAGTATCTCAAAAAAAATACTTTTGAGTTATTTTTGCCATGCAGAATGTCTTATGTGTATTAATAACTAAGTGTTTTTTAATATTTAATAAATTGCAATAACGCAAATACTAGTTTTAATTTTCATTAAATACTGAACATCTGTAAAAAAATATCATTCGAAAATGAAAGAAGTTCTCGACAAGGCACAATCGATGAAACTGAAACGCGTATGTGTAGAACTCTTTCATAGTCAATTCAAATTGACTATGATTTCTTAGGCACATGTATGGGGCATCAACATGATAGTAGCACAAATACTTAGGTTCCACTTTAGTACATGAATCAGTTTCCTCCACTGTTCCTGTTTGAGAAGAAAATGGATTAGATCGGTAAGTTTCTGCTACTCCACTCTTGTTCCAAATTAAACGTTTTTTTTTTTACCATTTTCGAATGATACTTATATGCCTGAATATTTTCCTACAAGATTTTTTAATTTAACAGTGGTAGTGGTCAAGCTAACTTTTTGCTTCGAACAGGTGGTGGCGCCTTAATTTTGTACGGTTAACGAGATTTTCTGGAGTTGCTTTTATAGAATTGAACTGAATTATTAGTCGGTATTTATAAAAATGATAATTCGATGACTCCACTATTTTCGTCACCTATAGTCTAATATTGAGGCGAAATATGAAGGTTCGGTGACGCCATCTATTGACGAATAGTATAACATTTGTTTGACTTGTTTTTTTATTGTTTGCGTAAAAGAGTATTTTACCATTTTAAATTTTATACTTTATTCAAATGTAAGTTCTTGTTCACTATTCGTGTTAAGAGTTATGGCTGAAACATACAATACGCAGAAACATTTTTTTTTTAGATAAATTGCTATACATAAAGCGCCATCTAACTTCATGTGGCAGAATCATTTCTTGAAGTAAACAATCGCTACTCGACGACAGATGGCAGTAACTATCATAACTTTAGCATGGCGTGAACTTTCAAAATATGTATATGAAGCCAATATGAAGTATAATGATCATTTACATATATAAAGTATTAGTTCTACTTTTAAGTTACAAGAATATAAAAGATACAGTATAGATCTCTTTCTCAAAAGCGACGGAGATGAAATAACAACACGAATAGTGAACAAGAAGTTACAAACCGAGCGGCAAAAAATCTGGCCCTCAAATGTAAGCAGTAATAGGTAATTTCGTATGTAGTCTCGACTAAATTTTGTGCCGCTGAGTATATTTTTATAAAGTATACAATTTAAAATCATAAAATACCGTTTTATGTAAACAAGTCAAATTGTTTACTAAAATAAAGTTATACTACTCGTCCATAGATGGCGCAACCGGACCTTCATATTTTCACTTCAATCCAGTTTAGAACGAAACTGACACAATTCGAAATAATCTTCTTTTAAAACACAATCAGATTTTATTTAATGCAAAGTTTGTTTTGGAAATATGAATATTTCGAATTATATCAGTCATTCTAAACTACATCGAATTATCATTTAGCATTAACAATAATCAATTTTAACTTTGCTTACTAATAAATTGTAATTTCGATATGAATGTAAGAAGATTAAAATAAAAGTTCCTAAAAAATATTAAACTCGACGATTAATAGCGGCACAGTAGCGCCGACACATTGCGTATATGTATTACGCGGTATGACTACTCATGGATAGATGGCAGCAGATATCCCGTAATTACTAAGAATGTAAGCACTTCTAAGCTCTTATTTTTGCTTAATTATGTTTTTAACCCCCGACGAAAAAAAAGGGGTGTTATAAGTTTGACACCTATGTGTGTCTGTATGTCTGTTTGTGTGTGTGTGTCTGTCTGTCTGTGGCATCGTAGCTCTTTAACAGGTGGACCGATTTGAATGCGGGTTTTTTTTAATTGAAAGCAGGTTTTCTAGCGATGGTTCTTAGACATGTTTTGTCTAAATTGGTTCAGCCGTTATTGAGATATTGAACATTGCGGTGACAAAGTCGGGGGTTTACCAACTTTTTACTAGCTTCCATTACTTAACTAGTTTTTTTAGTTAGTAATAGTAATACTAATAAAATATAAATCAAAACTAAGTAAAATTTTACTCTCTTTCAATGGTCAAGTATCGTCAGAAAATATGATTAAAATATTTTAGCAAAAAAACTTGTTCAATATTACGACATTACGGTCGTATCGACATTTCAGAGAGATACTCTGTTGGCCTTCTGGATACCTCGCCACCCGTTCAATTTAGTTGTGAGTAGATACATAATTTTAATAAGCATTTAATTATTTTGCAATATGGCTACTTTAAGCGTGAAAACATAACAAAATGAACTCAAATTTGCATTCATAAGTTACTTACGTAAATTAGTGCGCAAAACCTAGCAAATTAAATGTATTCTTTCATCTTTCTTTCTTTCAATGATAGATGGCAGCACTATCTCGAAATTATATGAATAATGATGTGCTTTGCATGTGCTGTTGTTTCAACTCTTTTGATTTGACTAACAGTGGGAGATGTACTAGCCATTTAGCTACGCATCGCCGTACGAAAAAGAAAATTTCTTGTCAACATGACACTTCGTGTATTGATTGCGATTGTTCGGTTACATTTTTCCAATTTTTGTACGGCGCTGTCATCGTTCATCCACCATTACCTCTCATATTTCGTTTTCTAGATTTTTTTTACCGTACAACGGCAAAAACTACTAGACACTGGCAAAATTCTCCTCCAATGGACAGAGCCATATTTTTTTTTTAAAGAAACAACAATTTTTGTACAAGATATTTAAGGTGTTGTATAAAATGATTGTAAAAGTACATTGTATCTCAAGGAATTACGAACGTGAGTCTATTAGAAGCCCGAAGTCGAACACTGAGGGCTTTACCTCCTGCGATCCACCATACAAAAAAAATGTACATTGAAAATTAAACCTTAATATCTCATAGATAAAATCGAAATATTTTTTCTGTAAATTTGAATGATACAGAGAAAATTACACTTTATTCCTTTTTCAAAAGATATAGATTCAATTGCTATCAATATGTACTAGTAAGTATTATCACTTTGAACCTCAGGAGGTTAATGAGTCGATGTTCGTTCCAGTACGAGTAGGTACCGCCCGTGCGACTATAATGTTTTTATTACATTTTTGTATCGAAAATACAAACTGAAACATGTATGCACAGAAAAACCAAAAAAGAGACCAGCACTGGGCATCGAACTCGGGTCCTCAGTATTCCGTGCTGCGTGCCATACCCCTACACCACCACTGGACAGGAATAACAAATTTGGAGTTGAAATAAAAAATACAAAAATACTCCAAAAACCAATCATAATACATTTATGTGAGTAAATATGTGTATAAAATTGTACAGGTAAGACAAAAACGTGGTGCTGGCGTGGTGTTTCACTATAGGTCTTATAATTAAGCTCAGAATTGCTCAGCGAGCTATGGAGAGAGCTATGCTTGGGGTTTCTCTACGGGATTGAATCAGAAATGAGGAGATACGTAGAAGAACGAGTGTCAGCGACATAGCAAAGCGAATTAGCTCGTTGAAGTGGCAATGGGCAGGCCATATAGCACGGAGAACAGATAATCGTTGGGGCCGAAAGGTTCTCGACTGGAGACCGCGGATCGGCAAGCGCAGCGTAGGACGTCCACCCACGAGATGGACGGATGACCTGATTAAAGTCGCGGGTTTACGGTGGATGCAAGCCGCTTCCAACCGAGGCAACTGGAGGTCTATGGGGGAGGCCTAAGTCCAGCAGTGGACGTCCTATGGCTGATATGATGATGATGATGATGAAGACAGAAATATAATTTAAAAAAATTACGATATCGATGGCGCAGCCCGGGGCCCAAGAGACATGTCCCCCATGCGTAGAAAAATGAAAAAATATAGTCATCGCTGAAACCATCTCACTTATAAAAAGCAAAAGTTTGCCCATCCCCATCCCAACTGTCTACGTGAGACCTGCCAGGTGATGCAAAAGTCCGTGGCCAAAGAAGACAGCTCTGCGCTATTTGAAATATTAGGCCATTTTATAATTTTATATTACAGTTGTTTTTCTTTAGCAATTCAAAAACTGTTAGGAACTCTACCATGTCAAGACGTTCGAAATTTTTTTCATGAATCGAGTACAAAATTTTACAATGAACTCCTTATAATGATGTAATTAGTACCAAGTATATCGGCATTTATTTTTTTCATTTTCCAACTATAAGCTTAGCGCCCGCTTTAACATGTTTCTTTTAATGTCACAGTGACATGCTTGACAAAGATTATATTTTTGAGCTTGATCTTGAACTATAAGAATATTCTATGATAGTATTAGTAATAGGTCACGATGAAATAAGTTCACTTGTACCTGCCCCATATCTGTGCATTTAAACTGAAAAAATCAGAACGAGAGATTAATGCTCTACTGGTACCTACCACCGCGTGATCTTTCGCAAAAAGCGACAGCGCTGCTACGGCTTTTTTTTAATTTGTTGCTCGGTGTACGTCGTTGCTAAATTTTTTTTGCGCAGGTCAGCCTTCTCATTCAATACCAAAACCAAACTCGGAATCAAATAATAGTCGTGCGACTCTCCATCGGTATCTGTGCCGGCCGGCGGCACTCGCGGCGGACCGAAGCGAGACCGCGCACGCGCGTTCCCCCAACCAACTTTCTACATTCGAAATTCAAAAACAAAACAAAAAAACTTTATAATTACAAGCAACCAGTGTCACAGTGCAAATTCATTCCAAATTTTTATTGTTTCAAAATTGGAATTGATTTTGTTTTGGCAAAAAGTGAACGCATAGAAATTTTGGTGAATGAAATGAAAGTGATCCGATAGTGGCGATTTCAGAGACGATCGAGAGTTCTCTCGTGGTTTAGTTTCGCACGAATAATTTTGGATTTAAACATGGGCTCCAGGTACGTAAAAGAATTTAAAACCTGTTGATTGTAACTGGTACTATCAGGTACAGTTTGCTTACATACACAGTATGGCCTCCCCTGCACTTTTCATCAGGTGAGAGAGGGGTCAATCACGGGTCAGTTTTATGTTAAAAAAAAACTTTTGTATTTAGAGTTATTACAGCGGGTATTTACACTTAAGTTTCAACCAAGGACCCCATGCTCAGAAGGTCTACGCATATTATTGGAACCATATAATTAGTAACACGTAGGTACAGTTTGATTAATTCGAGTTAACACTTGACAGATGGGCGTGCCTTCAGTCAATTTTCAACTTTGACGTCATACAAATAACGCCATTTTTTAGTATACCGCTACCCACGTTTACAGATTATGTAAAAACTATTTTATTTATATGACCTCAAAGTTGAAAATTGACTAAAGGCACGCCCATCTGTGAAGTGTTAACTCCAAGTAATCGTACTGTATCTAGGCTTGAATCTTTAGATGCTGCATTGTCTAATGCAGTCGGAATCACAATCGTTTTCACCATTTCTGTCGCACGGTATACTTATATGAAGGTAGAAAGAGATATATGGTAAATGCGAGCCCGCAAACGCCCGGGCGTTAGACAATACGTCATCTGGTCTAAGCCAATATATCTCAGAAGCTTTTGCCCGCGGCTCCGTCTGTGATGAAGTCGTTTAGGCTATCCCGCGGGAACTATGCTAGTTTTTAGGTATACCTATAAAAACTATGCTATGTTCTTCCCAGGGTCTTCGACAATCTCCATGTCAAGTGAAATCTAAACCGGTTCAGCGGTTTGAGCGTGAAAAGGTAACAGACAGACAGAGTTACTTTCATGTTTATAACACCACTAGTAAGGACTAAATAGTAAGGATTGCATAAACTCGCCTATACAGGCAGCATCTTCGTAAAATAATCGAATCTGAAGTAAAAATGATCGAATAAATTAATAATTACAGTAACAAGAACTCACGTTCTTACTCACTCCAGTACTAAAATAATAATTTGGTGTATTTAGTAAACGTACTGATTTATATTTTCCTAGTAACATATTATGTCTCACAAATAACAATCACCATCAATACCTATCCAACTAAGTAAGTAGCTTGACGTTATTTGAAACAAGTTATCAATTAAAAAAAAAACATAATACTTAGCTATGACCCCAATATTCAAATTACATTTAAAATACCACATAATGAGCAGTATTAACACAATATTATTTTCATTGTCTTTAAGTAAAGCCAAACCGACATCAACCGACTACACAAGTAAACACACAATCATTACAATGTCATTACTTTAGTGACATTTTTAACGGGAAAAAAGTGGCAATATGGACAAATAATAGCCAAAAAATATGGTCACAGAATAGGCAGCAACAACAGTTTAACAATTATAACAATAGACTATCCAGTCACCCAAAATGTAATGTGGATATCTCCAGCTTTTAAAATATGCAATATCTTTTCTGATTCTAATTCGTTGCCATTTCAAAATACTGTCAAATATTCGTTTGGGCACAAACAACAATTGTCAAATAGGCAAAGTTGATAAAAAAGGTCAATTTAACTTAAACTCATCGAATGAAGACGGGAATGTCAGCACGCTTGTAACAATATTATCGTAACTTTTGCCTAACTTTACATCTAGTGTCTCTGTATAACATATTTATTTGAGTGCATCCTTCGTATTCTTTTAGGAGATTTAGCTCACTAGGATTCATAGCAAATATCAGCAAATATAGTCAATCACTTTTATACACATGCTGGGCTAAAAGATATAAGAGCACAAAGTTTTATGTATGTATGTACGTCCGCAACAAAGGCTGTTACGGCCATAGTAGAAACAGAGAAAATAACACAAACAACGGGCCACACTCTTTAAGCCTGTCAACTCTGTCATTAAAGACCACTCTGAGATATTGAGGTTTCGAGAACTTCTGTTGCAATTTTGCAACCTTCCATGAAAAGGTCATATTTATAGATGATGAAAGTAGTTTTGGAACTCAAATGGTCGCAATATTTTTAAAACAGGTTCCTTGAGAACCATAAAGATGCGGTGCGCCAAGAATTTTCGAAATACCCACGGGATTAGAGCGCCTGATTTCTTTTGTTTTTAAAGCCTGTGTAAAGCCTGGGGCATAAGCTAGTATTCCTATAAACAGCCGCGAAGTAGCAGCGCCAGCTTTCATCCATGCACATCAACATCTAAACAAACATGCCCATGCCTTTCTCCGTGGACACTTGTCTAGTCGACAAGCCTTCTCACAGGTTTCCTCCTCACTTTTTACATGAGTTAATTGAGGGTAAAACTCAGGGAATGCCATCCGGTACAATTTTGTACGGAAATAACTAGTTAACTGGTTAATTGTCGGTTGTTAACTTTGTTTTGCAGATTGCATTCCTCAGGAAAAGTTGTCTTGGAAGAAGGTTAAAAATTTGTAATTTTGTACTCTCTCATGGTCATGGAGATATTCTCCTTACCATTGCCTTAGCGATTGTTTGGCCATTTTGGACGTAAAGTCTACGGAGAGACTAGAGACGGAGACGGAGACAGAGGGGTCTAGTGGAGGCTTTTTTGACGAATACTGAGGTGTATTGCAAGATATGTATTACGTGAACGTTACTAGAAACTACTTACATTGTGGAAACAGTAAATAAACATTTTATACGTATAAAAACACATATTTACAAGTCGTTGCATCCGTTCGCTTTTATGTAGGAGTGTACCGTTAGAATGACTTCTACAGTGCATGACTACACTACATGTGTATCTTTCTCAACTAGCTTCAGTAAACTTCGGTAAGTTAGCTGAGAAAGCAAGATAAATAAAAACTTTTCCGACAAAAAACGATGGCAAAACATTATTCAATACTGTACCTTATTTTAATAGTTATGTTACGTCTATATCTCACGGTAGTTTAAATCACAAAGATATAATAAAAAGACAAGTTTGTTTGTAAATCATGAATAGCATGATCCAGCGCAGCCTTAATAAGTCCAATAGGGATGAAAGTTAAGGAATCCGGTCTAACGACATACACCTATGTCGGGAAGATAAAGTTTATGATTGATAATAGCTAGTTGGCTGGATGTTAGGCAGGGGGCTCGATATCTCCACACTTTTACAAGATAATTAATATATTTAACGATACGACTAGATAAATAATTAACGTTCTTGAAAACTCTGGCTTCGATGGTTTAGATAAGACGTATTCACTGTGAGGACCAGGACAGGTACCTACACTGCATGCGTTTGCGTGACGTTAGCGCAGTGCCACTGTTAAATATGAATTTAGTAGGCATTTGAACGCACATGCGCGGTAGCGGCTCCTGACAAAATCTCGGGTTCAAATCCGAAATTTCCAGCCGTCAGTGAATGCGATTACCGGGAAAGCACAGTTGTTTGTGACTGGGTTCAAATAAAAGACAAGCAACACAAACTTATTAGATGCATACGCATTAGTAGGATTTGAACTGGAAGAGATCCCTTTAAGGGATAAGTTCGCCTTTGTACACCTTATTATCCTGTGTTATGTTATTTTCATGTGTTTTTATGTACAATAAAGAGTTTTACAATACAATACAATACAATTTGAAGCTTTGGAACGACAGCGGAATCCGTTGACCGATGTATGTAGACGACTTTATGTTGTTGAAGATACGAAGACAAATTCGAACTTATCCGACAAAATACGATGGCAAAACATTATTCAATAGTCTATACACATGTCACTCATGTTTTTTTTTATTCGACTGGATGGCAAACGAGCAAGTGGGTCTCCTGATGGTAAGAGATCACCACCGCCCATTAACATCTGCAACACCAGGGGTATTGCAGATACGTTGCCTACCTAGAGGCCTAAGATGGTATACCTCTAGTGCCAGTAATTTCACCGGCTGTCTTACTCTCCACGCCGAAACACAACAGTGCAAGCACTGCTGCTTCACGGCAGGATTAGCGAGCAAGATGGTGGTAGCAATCCGGGCGGACCTTGCACAAGGTCCTCCATCCCAGCCTATATACGTCCCACTGCTGGGCACAGGCCTCCTCTCAGAACAAGAGGGCTTGGGCCATAGTTCCCACGCGGGCCCAGAGTGGATTGGGAACTTCACACGCACCATTGAATTGCGTCGCAGGTTAGTGCAGGTTTCCTCACGATGTTTTCCTTCACCGCAAAGCTCGTGGTAAATTTCAAATGCACAAGGTCCTCCCACCTGCAAATCATGTACCTATTAGTAGTAGAGGTATGCCCAACATGTTTCTTTAAAGAAGATCCTTTAAAGAAACATGTCGAGATTACTAGTAGAGATACTAATCAACATTTGTATGTAAAGTTACTCACATTGGGCAGAAATAATAAACCTAACCTTGAAGTAGATACGCTCTCTAATAATTCCTCTCTTGCGTGATTCGATAAATAATAAATAGGTGCGTCTAACCATACCACAATCACCAAACCCACACACACATGTAATAACAAAATATGTATATAGCAAAAAATAAATATTCTGTTTACTTATGTTAATTACAAGTGGTAATTCTGAACACGAGATGCACTGTAATGATTTTACGTAAATATGCACGTCCTGTGTCTGCAAATCTGCGATGTACTTCAAATGCGAACTCATAAGCATCATTACAGTAATGACGAATCTAAGGCAGACACAATGTAGTTTCGTCACGCTACGGCAACAACAGGGTTAAATTAAGCGAGTAATTTATTAAAATTGCACGCAAAGCCTAGGTCACTACGATACAAGTTAATAGGTACACGAACCAGCATTGACCCCATTAGATACTATTAATTTTATTGTTGACACGAAGATTTGATTAACTTGTACAAGTAGTACTTTTATCGTATCTACTTACCGTATGTATAAATTAGAAGTCTTCACTTAGGCAAAGCTTATTTAGATCAAACTAGAAATCAACAGACAAATCGGCGGAGATAGTGCAAATCTGCGTTACTATAGCATTGGATAATTCCGCGTATCTGACAAATTTGGCCAATTTCCCATTTTTACTCCAAATTCATTAAAAAAAATTAAGTCAAAATCATCCCCTATAAAATTAAACGTAGTGCAAATACGCGGAATTTAAATAAGCGGATTTGCAATATCCCCGAAGAAATGATTAGAATTTACCCATCAAACGTCATTGCGGATAACGTGACCTTATAAAACAATGGATGTAAAAAAATCAGAACTAGAAGTGTAGAAATAAACATAAATTTATATAAACAGCAGGAAGTCAGCCTTTGTAACGTAAACGCTGCTTGGCGATGTCGATGATACTTTCACTGCAAGACAATTTCATGATACCAGATAACTGCACATTAAATCACATCGCGTTTGCGCTGCAATGCCATTTAGACCTCAGAGAATATCGAACCGCTTACATCACCAAATTAACATTATTTCATAACAAAACAATTAAAATCACAGTTATCACATTGTTACATATCCTCACCATCAATGGAGCGCCATCAAATTGGTGGAGCAATGAGCCCAAAGAAATTGAGAGTGTCGTCCATAATTTGGTGTTACGCCACTCACGCGCAGTGGCTAGCTAAACATTGAGTCAACAAAACAACGAAGCGACCTCAGCTTTCCCCAACGCTGGACAAGAGTAAATCAATCACTTACGTCAGTTAGACCTGTCTGTCATCAGCGATCGATTATAAACTCTAAGCTGGACATGAATAGGGGAAAGAAAGGCGTGACAGTAGTAATGGGGGGCGAGTACCAGGCTGGCTGCACGTAGGCTATTGGAAATGAAACCGCTGTCCTACTTGGGACATCGCACAGGTCATTTGGTGCTGGCAATGAATTTAACTGCGGTTAATGAGGGTGGAATTAAACTTGGCACAGATATGATGTGACCGGCACACGGGTACGGCTCAAGCTGGTTTAAATTTCGTAATTAAGCTGATGTTAAAATTACTCAGCAACCTAAATCGTGAATAATTATGGATGGAGATGGAATCAGAAATGAGGAGATACATAGAAGAACGCGGGTCACCGATATAACCAAGCGAATTAGCTCATCGAAGTGCCAATGTGCAGGCCAATATGCAGGCGGCTTACAACAGGAGGTATATGGGTGATACCCATGTCCAACAGTGGACGTCCTATGGCTGATCTGTTATGATGTGAATGATGATGTTACAAGTAGTATTTGGCTACATCAAAATATTTTTTTAAGTCAGTGTGCTAATGCGAGATAACAGTGTTATCTACTGTACTTCTTCTTATATAAGAACCTTAAGGAGGTTAAAATTTGCATAATTTGAAGCAACCTTAGCACACGAATAATATATAATAGGATAATTGATTATTCAGGCGACGCCCCGCCCCGCAGCGCAGTCGCAGAATACGGTAAATTGGCACAGATACCGCACAAACACCTTTTGATAAAAATATCACGATGTCCAAAAGTTTTATACGTAACGACAGAAAAAGGCTTTAAAATACCACATTGTATTTCACGTTGAAAACGTAGCCACAATTTATTTGACATACTTAAGGACCACTACAGATTGCAACCACGGAACTGTCACACGGAACCCTAATAAATAACATACGTACTCGTACATATAAGAATGCCTCCGGCAAAATACTGAAGTGGATATCGAGGATCAAGGACCATTATCTACTAACAAAAACATCAAAATACGAAATCAGAAATAAACCCGAAGTAGCTTTAAAACACACAAATGTTTATTAAGCATTTATATGCAGAATTAATCCTCTAACTCTTTACAAGATTTAAGACACGTCTACTTCACCGGCTATACCAATTGAGACCTAAATTCATTGAAGTCATTGGAATAATAATAAACCCCCTTTTTGAACTGATTCCTCAATACATACGAACGTAATGATGGCATTACGCATGCTTTCCACGTAGGACTACCGGCACTTGTGACCACACCTGAATACCATACCATGTGGTGTGATTGCATAGGCCATAGGCAATGACTGACTATGGACTAAAGGAGTTCTAAGATTAATTGGTTGGCTGGGTGTTCGTAGAAGATCTAGCAACAACAGAGTCTATTGTTGCATACATAAGTAAAATAAAAAATATTATGGGACAGCATTATTAACATCATATTATTATAAACATAGCAAAGAAGAAGCAGACAGCGAGTTAAATTATCTAATCTGACAACATAATGAAAACAATAATTAGTTTAGCTATTAAGAAAGGGAACGCTGCCAGTAGCGCTATGGGGACTCCTTTAAATAATTTGTTTCAGGTTTTTTATGTGCCTCTAGTTTAGGATAATTATACATGAATAATTATAATTTCGTTATGTTGTTAGAAAAAATAAATTTTAAACAGTCATATTGCTTTATAAAAGTTACAATTTCATTATAATATTATAAAAAACCTGATAAAGAGCAATTGATGTCGTGGTGCGCTAGAATATCGATCTAAAAGTTGTCAGAATCTATCACGTAGAGCACAAATGAAGGTTAGTTCTGTTCGCTAATACGATGTTCATGAGAGTTTTCAAATATGCTTCTGCAATATGAATTAGCTGTCACAATCATTGGGTCAAGGAGGAGGTCGTAGAATCTTAAGCAATTCGTCTGTGAATCTTCAATAGTTCCCTTTCTCGATTGTGAAGATGCCGTGACTACAATAAAATCTTGGAAAATATGTGCAGTCGAACCATTTGATTCCTGAACCACCGTAGAACGTTCTCACAGTAAGTATCGCAGTGAATTTCCTTGTCAAGCAATGCGATGTTACTATGACTTTTCTACAAAAAGGTTCCACAGCGGGAACGATTCAGTTGGTTCGATAGTACTATTAGCATGTCTTTCTAGTTCCGTAGACTTGATAATGAATATTATGTTACGTCAAAAGATGTAGTGAGTTAGAGACTGTTTTCTGAATAAATTATTCTGTTAAATTACATATAACTAGCAGTTGCCCACGGTTTCGCCCCTGTTCCAGTTTTTATTTTTATTTTGTTTAACATAAATCTTGTCCTGACAATAACGAACACAACCAAAAAAAAGTTGTTCAATTTGGTGCCGTCGTTTGGAAAGTTATACAAACAAGTACATTTCGGCGATTCATTATTGTTTATATAGTTAGAAGATAGATCTTTTGCAGTTGTAACGTGTTGGTGAAATAAATAAAAAAATATGTAGTGTGTTTACGCTATTACAACACTTGAATAAATAGCGATTTAACATGCAAAGTAATTACGCCATATTTAGTGACAGAGTTGATTTGTGTGTACGTTTTTGTGCTGTCACCGTGTGTTGGAAGCATTTTTAACTGATTCTAATTAACCTTAAAATATTTGTATTGCACTGCTACCACAGAATATCTAAGAATGTGTAACTGCAAGTGGGAGTGCCGCCAAAATTTTTCTAACCGAGGGGAGTAGTCGTGAAAAGAAATGAAAAACACTACTCTAAGGTAGTACATATGTTTCTGAACTGTTAGATAGCACAACTGCCAACATAAGAGAGTTATCTGATCTGTTTAACGTAGATAGTAAATACCTAGCAAATATGTATGGGATTCTGTAAATCAACGAAATATTTACTCTTTTTTAGCTTCTTTGGTGAGACCTAAGAGACGATGCTTTAAATGTGATTCAGAGAAACCACTTTGCAGACATGATAAGTAAAACGTTATAAATACAAAAGTAAATCAGCTCTGGTAACAGCCTGATGGTTACGGACCGCGTTTTTATTAAAGAACACGTTTCGGACACGTCAAGTGGGACTGACACAGTGACTCCCATCGCATGCTGTATCGGTCAGAACACTAGAAAGGGTCTCAAACGGGTTTGCGTTCGAATGGAAGCCAGTCTTGTACAGTTATAATTTTCCACAGGGACACTGATATAACACATATGCTCTTTGCTCTGTATCTCTAAGTCACTTATGTTCCATCAAACCGTACTTTGATCTACTGTGCAATCTTCCACAGTTAACTGAACTTCATAGGTAATGAATGATGTTGTATTGTAATGCCTAACAAGAAAAAATATTATGACACTTAGATCGTTCAGTTTAAGGTCCCTAATTCCCGGTAGTGGCAGAATTTAATAACATTATAATAAAAACGAATGTTTGTACCCGAGTTATAGAGGTATTTATTTATATCTGTATGTATGTTCCCATAGTGGAAGCTTTGCTAAATTTGGGACTAAGTCAATTAATGTATAAATTGTCCCATGTCATTTATTTATTGCTGTATTTACTGTAAGAAGTGGGACACGGATCAGAGATTTTGCCTGTGTGAATACATGAGGTCAAATTTTACCTTCTAACATTGTCAACAGCAGAATATCTAAATATCCATCGGAACAAAAACCTGTCTAAGATAAAGCGAAGCGACGTCGCGCAGGACTTACCCATACTACCGTTACTTCTACAGTTAAATCAGCATTCTAAAATGACGTTAGTTTGTTTACCCTCTTCATAAACAACATTATTATTGCATTATATATTCTCAATTCTGTCATGTCATCGCGGCATCTCAGAGTTCGATTTTGATTTTAAGCAATTTGTTCGATTGTTGTTTTGCTGTTGTTTGGTTTATTAGGTACTAGTTATGTTTTTAGGTTAATTGATATATGGACCTCCACAAAGTCACGCCTTAATTTAATCATTCAATTGTTCTTTTTTTTTTTATTCGACTGGATGGAAAACGAGCAAGTGGGTCTCCTGATGGTAAGAGATCACCACCGCCCATAGACAAATGCAACACCAGGGTATTGCAGATGCGTTGCCAACCTAGAGGCCTAAGATGGAATACCTCAATTGCCAGTTATTTCACCGGCTGTCTTACTCTCCACGCCGAAACACAACAGTGCAAGCACTGCTGCTTCACGACAGGATTAGCGAGCAAGATGGTGGTAGCAATCCGGGCGGACCTTGCACAAGGTCCTACCACCTGCACTTGTTCACTATCAGTTAGGAACTATTTCTGACAAATATAAATTTTCAGCTACTTCTACCTAAAAATTTACCTTAGTTTATGAATAGTCTCTCCAAAATGTAATATTAAAGCGTACCTATGCGTGAGACTATTCTTTATATTTTTATAATCGCATTATGGAATTTTGTTTCGTTTTCTTAAAACAAAAGAGGACAGATAATGTTGCAGTATCATGTTGTTACGGTGTGTGTTAAACCGTTCCGAATTTATTAGAGCAAAACGACTCTGGTGTTCTGTTTTAAGTATTTCCTTGGACGATTCCATCGCGTGTATTCTGTCATTTTAAATGATAAAATGATAAATTTTATGTTGTTATTTCAATTATACACAGTATTCAGTGTCTAAATTATGATGTTTTCACGAATAGATATTATATATGCCAATATTGACTAGGTACATGTCTTAATTCGATTCGGAATAAATGTTTATTGCTGCACTACACAGTATATTTTGACATATGGTATCAGGCTAAATTAATTAATGCAAGATTATACTCCTAATTGCCGTGAATTTAACACAATTTTGCTTTCATTATGTTTCACAAAACATACATTAGCCGTTTCATAGGACTTTCTCCCGGTGAAAGTGTAATTTAAGTGATTATTCACTACATTTTTAGTGCAACATTTCCTAATATAAATAATGAACTATAACCTCTTATCCGGCTACACCGCCATTACTACAGACTGGTTTGGCGGGGTAGTAAAGTAAAAAAGTTTATAGTTCATTATTATGGACCTCCGACAAGGTGACCTAATGCCTAATGTACCCAAACTCACATAACTGACTTGTTAACTAGTGTAGTCAATTATTCAGTTGGCCAGCAAGTCAGTAGTGGCATGTTTACCAGGAAAAAAGTCCGGTTGAAACGCTCGCAACGGATACCGCACGCCACGCTTTTTGTTTGCTTGCCGTTTACCGTTTAATTTAGTTAAACCCAAGCGTCTAACTAAGGGCACATAGGCGCCAGCAGGGCTACTCCGAAATTCGAGACGTTCCGTCCCTCAGGACACGTATATTATTTAATACGGGAGTCAGAGGGACGGTACGATACGAGCTTCGATTTTCGAATTTCGGAGTAGGCTCTCAGGCGCATTATGATGCGTGCGTGAGCAAAGATATATACTGATTACACTAACATCACGTGATTATTGATGATCAGAGCAATTAAATGTGCAAACTCTTTATATTGATATTAAAGATTATGCTTTGGTATAGATGCTAGTGCTAGAGCTTAGATGCTTCAAGCCTGTCAAAGAGCAGGATGCATTTGTATATTATGTTTCAGTACAACAAAATACCTGGTTGTGACGTGATTGCTTAGCAATGTTATTAAAGCAAAACTGCTTTAAAATGCATATTTTCTTTTTATTCCATCACATTTCAGTAGAATACTCTTCAATATGAGTAAGTAAATTTAGAAACAATTGTTAAAGCCACCAGACGAAGCTTGTCCGTCACAGATGTTGGGAATCAACTGGTGGATTCGCGACGGCCATACAACATATTATGTTTATGCTAATGCATACATAATTTCAAAGAGACAGTTGTTAAGTGGAATTACACGGTTGACGGGTACCATTATTGGTGGGTAATCAGCGACTTCGGGTAACTCAACAGTTAAATATTAGTGTACCTTTCCAAGAAAGATACGGACGTGAATTAAATGTTTGTATAAGCATAGACCAAATTTACATTTGCGCTATGCATCTATGGTATAACTCAAAAATAGACACTTCTTTCTAAGTTCTGTGGTCGGGCATAACTTCTTCAGCAAAATTTAATTTTGTTTTATAACTTAACGGGGGTCTTTGCTAAAAAAATACAATACTTCGTCAAATAAACCTACACGTAACATAACCAACATACACAATTATAAAGTATCGTAATATATATCAATTATAATAAAATCGTTAACGTAATAAATTATGAAGAATCTTAGTTACGACAGATAAAGAAACAATTACGTTTCCGTATTTCGTGAATAGAAAAATCATGCTTGAATGACTATGTAACGAATGCATCGATGCATAATAATTAATACGAACATGATAATGTTCAGTAATGTACGAGTAAGACGTTCGGGTATACAGCATGTATACCTTCATTAAGGAATACAATTTGGCTTGATGTAACGAATATTCGCATTCGCATTCGCAGCATTTCTGCGAATGTTTTGCGAATATAAGAAAAAATACAATTATTAGATAATAGTAGGTTAATAAAATCAAAGTACATTCATTTCTTATGTTTTTTATACAAGAAAAAATAACTTAACCTCGTAATCACATTATCAGTCTTCACTTAGTCATTTGGTATTATTTATTTATTTACTTTGCGATGTGTTCGTATAAACTCGGTAATTCTCAGAACAAAATACAAACGGTACGCACTTTGTTCGAACGAGACTGCCATAGACAATTGGCGCCAGAACGAAAAACTGAATATTCGCATTCGCATTCGCGAATGTCGGTAGCAGATATTTGCATTCGCATTAGCATTCGCGAATGTTCAAAAAATGACATTCGTTACATCACTACTTAGAACTACATAGGTTTATATTTTTGCCATCTGGCTGTACCTAAGTAAAAAGACATAATGTTAAGCCTCGCATGTTTGCCTTGGAACACATTTATGGTCAGCTCCAGATTGTTAAAGAACTCTTGTCAAAGGATTAGCTCAAATTCATTACTTTATTATACAGCGGTCTGACTCTAATGGGCAAGGACCGAAATCCTAAGTAGAGTCTCTTCTCAGGAATAATTATAAATCTTTTGACTGAAAATAAATACATTTCATTGTCACATAATATTACAAGCTGTTGCGAAGTATTAAATCGTAAATCAATGTTTTATCCGTTAATACTGTGGCGTTAGTTATGAGGCTTTGTACACATATAGGTTAGAAATACCCTCAGCAATACGTTCTATTATCTTTACCCAGAGTGTAGAGACACGTTGTATATTTGTATGTTAGTCGTCATCTATATGTCCATCAGCTGCAGGTACAGGTGTTTTGCAACTAAGATTTACGTCGTACGTTTATAGTTAGATAATCGCTGAGCTGTCTTCATATGTTTACTTCCTCTAATTTAATATACGTAATTGCCCTTTTGCTGTTATTCTTGTATGTCTTTATATTTAATTTATCTGTCACATATTTCAACTGTTTTGTTTATATTATTATTTTCCCTTTTTATTTATTACTTACACTATTGAGACTGTTATCTTCCTTTTTTGTTTCTCATAATACCTAATTATGAACTCTACCTTGTTTTTTATTTCATTAAAATGTCGCTTAAATCAATTAGGCTTTCAACGACCGGTATGTTTTTGCTACAAAACTGTCTTCTTATAAAAGACGACAGAAATGGATATATTGTTGTTGTTATTAATTTTATTATGATAATGCTTACTTTTAGGAACAAGTATAGTTATTATTTATATTTATATATTGCTGAGCCCTAACAGGATAAATGTTGAGCCTACATACTTTTTAAGATCTTCATCACAACATTTAACGCAATAAGGTGTTTGAATTTGAGTTTGGCGATAGTCTATTAAGAGGATATATCTCTGTGTTCTCTGTTTCCGGTGTAGAGCGCAAAATGCATGCACCGTGGTGCGCGTGATATCGTTAACGCCCGCCATTTTGACCATCCATTCCTACTTTCGCCTTACGTAACAAATGCAATGCCTTCAATCTATATTGTTATTAATTGATTTATATACCGACTAAACATGCAATTGCTATTCACAAGTTAACAATCTGCACTTTCTACAATGTTAATCAAGTCTTTGTATCAAAGTGTTTCAAAACATTCGTCAGTAAAAGCGACAGTTCGTTTGCCACTAAGTCGTCTACACCGGAGAGTGAAATTTCACGTATAGTCGCTAAGCGACCTTAATTTTTTAACGTCTTTGGTAGTTCGCCATCTATTGCTGCTTATCACGAAAGATTATCCTAATTATAGCGCATTTTTGTTGAAAATTTGGGGGCGCAAAATTCGCCAATTAGGCTGGTAAATTTACCATTTCAAGTGAAAGCTGCAGTGACCGTTACAAGAAACCAGTAATAAATATTGTTAAATAAAATACCCCTTTGCGGCTTCGATTGTTCGTGTTCCTTATTCAAAACCAAGATCATGTTTTCTGAAGCCACTTGTCATCTGGCCAGCAACTTTTATTTGAGCGTAAACGATTCGTAGAACCTGTTGAAATTTCTCTCGTCTTAATTTTAGCCGACCTCACGTTCTGCAGCCTAACGTTCTACTGTACTGACATTAAAACTTTAGTCAAATGACGTTTACACTACTTGTAAATAAACATGTGTAAAAAAATAACCTATTTCTAAAGCAACATGATAACGATAAAACGATAACAAGGACAAGGTCAACGACCGACCAGCTGGCAAGAGATGTTTACTCCATACCCCGATAGATGTCACTATACCGTCTGGCTTGATTCTTACATCGCGCTATCGTTTGTTTCTCGTAGAATATACTAAACTCTTAATGGTGCAACTTACAAATTGCCATCAGAAGGGTCTTAACTGACTCGACTGAACAGCGAATGATGAATTCGGATATGATATTCATGATTCCATTCCGCTCGCTAGCAAGTCAACTATCGCAGACTTGCTAGTCGATGAACTGACGCTGTTTTTGGCCAATTTAAAAATCTTAAATTAATTTTGTGCTCAAGTCTACTATTTACGTGTACTACTTGCTTGGTGTATAAATAAATATTAGTATTTAATTTGTTTTCACCTTCCTTCCTTAATTATATGGTTGGTTTGACCCACTGCAAGTGCAAACTTGAAAAAAATGCTTGCTTACCATCCTTTCGGTTGGGTTTAATTGTGAGTTGAAGTATGACTTGTAAAATGCGTTTACCTGAAATCAAATATAAAGTTGAGTTAATTAATACAGCAAAATCATACAGTTACAAAACCTACGATGATAATAAAATTGTAGCTAGATTTGTGTAATTACATTTCCTGTGACCTTTTGATTCTTCAAAATCTCATAACATTTATTTTTTAGCAAAACTAATTTTAAGCTTACAGTATACACAGTGAGTCCACAGTGGCATACTTAGCTGCATATACGAGTACGTGTATTTGTTATATTCATATTACACATTTCTATTGCGGATGATAAAATATTTAACGGTGATATATTTACTTCTAATTATATCCTTCAAATTATAATTATATCATTATATTCACCTCATCCTTCGTATCTTTACAGAATTGAAGTAACGAGACGGCGCAGCCGACCTCACCATGGGTCAAGAACAGTCGTACGCCGCTCACGCTAGCGGGCCCGCGGTGCGCTACAAGGACAAGTATCAAGACCCCAACCACTACCGCAGCACCCCCATCAACTTCCCCACAGACTTCGACGAAGACTACAAACGACACAAAGTCAGGAGAAGCGCGGAAAGCTTCAAGAGCGACTCCTCAACCAAAAGCAGCGGCTACCGAAGCGGCTCCAGCGGCTACGAATGCCGCTCCGAACGCTCCACCAAAAGCGACTACTACTGCAACTCCGTATACAAAAACAACCACTACAAAGACGTTAATAAAGAACTCTACAAACCAGTCAAGATACCAAAGGAAAAACGATACAAGCTCCAACTGTTTGATGATAAAGACGAACTCAAGTCGGCACGCTTGAAGAGTTACCACAGCGAACCAGAGACCACAAAAACGAAGCCAGGCACGACGCCTAAGAAGGCCGGGATAAGAAATTACACACCGAAAATCCTCTCAGAGGAAGAGCAGAGAAAGAAAGTGGATGACTGGATATAAGAGAGCTAAGACTAGTAGGATAAGTTTTAAATATTAGTGTAGTAGTAGATGAGACGAAGCGAAGATGGAGGCCGCAGGAGCGCTCGCGAGCTTGGCGCCGTCGCCCATCACCGTGCTGGGTCTGATACCACTCCTGGCTCTTGGGATCACGTACTTCAGATACCAGCAGTTCGACCCAGAGTCTCACATAACCGATGTCAATGCTGTAAGTTACGAGTACACCAAACTATATCCGCATCAGCATATTGTGTGATTTTGAATATTAAATTGAGCGTAGGCGTAACTTTAATCACAAATCTCATTCTACCCTAAATTTGTTCTCTTTTTGCGGGCTGTTTCACCACTTATTTATTAATTTTATGTGACATGTAAATATGATGCCGCCTCTGTTTATGCGGATAAAACAAACGGAGACGGCATCACAGGTATCTGTCATACAAATTTACCAATGAGTGGTAAAACAGGCCTTAAAATAGTAGCTTCTATCTTTAGTTTAATTGAATTTGAGTTTTTCATTTTGAAGTTCATTTTTTACGTAAATTAAGGAAACCATTTTTGAAATTTCAGGTGTTGCCGATCTACGATTTCGTGATAGTGGGCGGCGGATCAGCGGGGGCAGTGGTGGCGTCGCGGCTGTCAGAGGTCGGCAATTGGACGGTGCTGCTGCTGGAGGCGGGTGGAGATGAAACTGAGATATCCGACGTGCCAGCCCTGGCCGGGTACACCCAGCTCTCGGAACTCGACTGGCAGTACCAGACCACCCCATCATCCAACAGATCCTACTGCCTCGCCATGAACGCCGATCGCTGCAACTGGCCTAGAGGCAAGGTCCTCGGCGGCTGCAGCGTCCTCAATGCGATGGTCTATGTCCGCGGGAATCGTAACGACTATGATCTCTGGGAGGCGCTCGGTAATCCCGGCTGGTCCTACGACCAAGTACTCCCCTACTTCTTGAAATCGGAGGACAATCGGAATCCATACCTAGTGAACACGCCGTATCATGCCGCCGGAGGTTATTTAACGGTTCAGGAGGCTCCGTGGCGTACGCCGCTTTCAGTCACATTCTTGAAAGGAGGCATGGAGCTAGGGTACGAAAACCGAGATATCAACGGTGCGAAACAGACCGGGTTCATGCTGACGCAGGCCACAATGCGGCGCGGCAGCCGCTGCAGCACAGCCAAAGCGTTCTTGCGACCTGTGCGTATGCGCGATAACTTGCACATCGCGCTTGGTGCGCAAGTTACCCGGATATTAATTAATCCAATAAAAAAACAGGCTTACGGCGTTGAATTCATACGCAACGGACAAAAACAAAAGGTCAGAATCAAAAGAGAAGTTATTATGTCGGCAGGGGCCTTGGCAACGCCAAAACTGATGATGCTAAGCGGGATTGGACCGGCTGATCATCTGAAGGAACATGGAATCCCCCTTGTGGCAGACCTTAAAGTCGGTCACAACTTGCAGGACCACGTTGGGCTCGGTGGCTTGACTTTTGTTGTCAACAGACCTGTTACTTTCAAAAAAGATCGCTTTCAGACATTTTCAGTTGCCATGAATTACATCCTGTACGAAAAAGGGCCAATGACAACTCAAGGAGTGGAGGGCCTAGCGTTTGTGAACACCAAATACGCACCCAGCTCTGGAAACTGGCCCGATATCCAATTCCACTTCGCGCCAAGCTCTGTCAACTCTGACGGCGGTGAACAGATCAGAAGGATTCTAAACCTACGGGACCGAGTGTACAACACCGTCTACAAGCCCATAGAGAACGCCGAGACTTGGACTATACTTCCATTGCTCCTTCGCCCAAAGAGCTCTGGTTGGGTGAAACTGCGGAGTCGTAATCCATTCCATCCACCAAACATAGAGCCGAATTACTTTGCTTACAAAGAAGACATTAAAGTTTTGACCGAGGGTATCAAGATTGCCATGGCTTTATCCAATACGACGGCGTTCCAGAGATATGGCTCGCGGCCTCATAACATTCCGTTGCCAGGCTGCCAACACCACGTTATGTTCAGCGACGAATACTGGGAGTGTTCCTTGAAACATTTCACGTTTACGATATACCATCCAACCGGGACGTGTAAGATGGGGCCGAAGACCGATGCTGGGGCAGTAGTGGACCCAAGGTTGAGGGTGCATGGGGTCGCTAACCTCCGAGTGGTGGACGCTAGTGTGATGCCGACCATCATCAGTGGCAATCCTAACGCTCCCGTGATCATGATCGCCGAGAAAGCCTCGGACATGATCAAGGAGGATTGGCTCGTGTTATGACAGTGCTTAGTGATCGTTATTGTGAATAGACTTAAATACTCAGCTAAGTCATTGAACTTTTTTTGCGTTAAGGATTACACATACACTTATTAGGTACATGAAGTCAAAAGTGATACCCTGTAACTGTGACTTAACACTTTAGACTTGTAAATGTTCATCAATTAGGCACCCAAACCACAATTCCACAAATATGACATGTAGAATTGACGTATCAAAAGTTTAAAAAATAAGTACAGTCGAACAAATTAAATAATGTACCGGGTGGAACCTTAGTGATACTCAAGGAAATCATAGTGAAATTGATTATTCAAACGTTGCACCCTGTCTGTTACATACCTAAATCAGTTTGTTCGACTACACGTTTTATAATTACAACAGTTCGGTTGATATGTATATACATATTTTTGAAACTTTTAACTTTAATAAATATTATAATAGTGACCTAGACTACGACAAAACACACGAAAATACTCTTTATTAAATTTTGTTTACCAACTTAACCTGAAGCTTATCGCCTAACATTTCTGACGCTCGCGATCGCAATCAAATGTCAGTTTTTGTATGCGAAATCTGTCATTCTGCAATCACGAACGTCTGAAACGTTAGGCAATACAGCCTCTGGTGTTTCTAGCATTGTCATTACATCCTGTTGATAATTCATTTCATTTTTTATTTATAAACCTGACATAGTAATGACGAAGATGGAAAACGGAAAATTCTCTTAATTATTTGCTTGTACAGCGAGCGTAAGAATTTGCGATAAGCTTGTAAATAGTATAATTGTAATTTACTTATTAAATGTTCCAAGTTGATTTAAGTATGCGAATTGGTGTTATTTTATTTTGCTGAAGACTATGTGTATGTAAATGTGTAGTGCACAATTAAATAAAACAAGCGAAATTATGGTTTATGTTCATTTGTTTTATAAACCCAGAAAGGATGATGAGACTTACAAATTGATACCAGAAGTTTGTGTGTTCAAACCCGCCAAATCGAGCAGATCAATAAAATTGTAGGTTAGGGCAGTCGATTTTGCAGGATATTGTAATGGATTTTTTTAGTTTTATTTTTAAAACATTTGTTATAGAATGTAGACTATGATGTAGACCACAACTAACTTTTACGAGCTCTATATTTTTTTATTTAAAGCAGTCACTAGTGTATTTAAACTTTTGGGTTTGACCACGCATCCTTCACCTCACCAAGTCACCACCTCTCATAACATCGTGCATATTTACATCAGAATGCTCTTTCTATTATTAATAAAGAACCATTACTTTATGTAATTATTTGTTTGCATGTCGAAGGTAATCCCTGGACCTACTGAGTTTACCGATTCTAAAAATACTTACACCTATCCCTGATAAACATAGGATACTTTTTATCGTGGGAATATTTCCCGCTATACCTATGAGGAAGAAGTTGCAGGCAACAGCTAGTCTTTGATAAAATTTAACTATCGTATGTAGGTATCGTAAGAGTACGTGTATATTTAGAGAAGACTTAAAGGGCTTATACTTTCTTAAAAGGCCGGCAACGGACCAATGACTCTCCTTGAGTACTTAGTACTCATGGGCAGCGGTGATCATTCATTTCCCATCAAATGAACCGCTTGCTCGTTTGCCTCCCTCTCATAATAAAAAAGCCTATAAAATGCGATTGTCTCGTTTTTGTAAGATCAGTCATTCATCAGCAGCAATAATGGTGCTGTTAAGTACCTCGGGCTACGGAGATCAGATCACTGATTGATCACTTACCCAGTGGCGGACTAAGCCCGTCAGAGGCCCGGGGCGGCGAAGCTGAATGAGGCCCCCAGCTTTAAAAAAAATCTAGTTTAAAAAAATGTAGGTACTGAGCACATTTTTAAAGTCTTGTTTAGGATTTGGTCAGGGGAACGCGAAGGCATTTGGGGCCCCCCAAGACCGGAGGCCCGGGGCGGGCCGCCCCGCCCCTTCCGCCCCCCTGTTAGTCCACCACTGCACTTACCATCAAGTGTACCGCATGTTCGTTTATCGGCCATAGTGAAGAAAAATCTACAACATCTACTCAAATCATCAATCTATCGAACATTGTATGGTATATTTTTTATCTACAAGTCACAAAACAGAGAAAAAAGTATTTTTCTATGTTCCGTGACGAGTGGCATCGGGGCAGCTGGAATATGAATAATGAGATGTATGCCACAGTATTGTTTATTTATTAAAAACATCACGATTACGAAGCAAGTTTCCCATGTGAATTGCACTTCACAGTTGAATACAAATAAATAAATAATACTTACCAATGTCGATGACAGAAGCCCAAGTAGCATAGCATCTTTTTCTATATACACCAGTAAGAAAGAGACACTAAACAACCTGCCACTTAACAGTAAACGTGCCAGCCTTCTAGGTGAAATTGAGTCTCGCCAGACCACAATAGAGGCAATGCAATAAAGAGAAACCTGTCAAGACGTGGTTTTAATTTTTCTTGAACAATTCAAGTAATTATTTAAGACTTTAAATACTATAATTAAAGAAATCCTTTGATACCTTGTATTCCCAAAAAAATATGACCGTCCCAAGTCAATAATATTGAGTTAAATAAAGATTCCATTAATCGCTTTACTTGTTTCGATCCGTTTTTATGATATTATTTATTCTTTTAGTAACAACAAACTGATACACGTTACGCCATCTAGTAAATAAGAAACAAACTATTTTTATGAATTTCGAGGTTATGTAGCGTCATCTAGTGACAAATAGATTAATATGAATGATAAGCGGCATCTGTGGAGGAGTAGCGAAACTATAATTGCAGCAACGCAACATCAACTACTACGGCATAAGTTACACCGTCAGTCAACAGAGGGCGTTGAGGGCAAAACCAGTCGAACATACTTTTTTTTTTTGAAGTCGGTGGGTAAGCATGATTCCGTATTGTATAGTCAACCGAAAAAGGAAATCTGTCGCCTTTTTCCGGATTGGTAAGAAAATTGGATACATTCTTTAGATTGCAATTGTCTTGATGAATATGAGGGTTTCTGTAGCAGGCTAGTTGGCGCTAGAATCGTGAGGTCCGTTTGACAATGTTAACATTTGGACGGAACTCACGACACTAGCGCCATCTAGCGATATTTAACCTCTTAAGAGACCCTTATTAGTACTGTGAGCGCCGGTTAGGAATCGGAACTAATAAACAAAATCGATATTGATGTAATCTTTCTTTTGAATTCGAGTTGCGAAAAACGTTGAAGTTACATAAGTAGACAAATGCCCAAATTTTAAAAACACCTCTTAACTACGTCACGACACGACCCGGCACAGTAATGAAGGCAAGAACTCGACTTTATTGCGCACTCATAAATATTAATAAATTGGTAATTACGGTGCTTTTAAACCACTTAGTATTCTTGAGTAATAATTACATGTACCTATTTCGGAAGTAAAATGCATTATTTATTTAAAGTAATTTAAGCATAGGTAGGCAAAAAAAATATGCCAAACTGATGTTAAAGAACTCTAGTTTAAAAAAACTTTTTCTCTATGTATGTATGTACATACCTAATATTTCTGTGTTGCTTACAACATTTTAGTGTCCAACAGAGTCACTGTATTGTATATTTTGTCTAGTCTATAACCAAGCTATTATGCTCGCTAATATTGAGTTATGGATTGCATTTACGTAATATACCTGGTATTCATTTTAACATAATATCTTTATAATAATGTGCATAATTATTTTATTTTGTTCGTGTAATTATTTAAAAAAAAACTGTTTATTTCTATATACCTAACAACTGCGAAGCCATAAGGGCCTATCCACATGGCGTATTTTTTAAACGCCGACAACGCGCATTTACTGCGCCGAAAATTGTTACAAAGTTAGTACAATAAATGGGAACGTCCTTCATTTCATTCTTAATTTTTCACAGTTATTTTTAGAGTTGTTATTGCTGTAGTTTATGGAATAATAGGGTTTTAATAATTACGTTTATTGCTTTCACACCTAGTTGGTTTTTACGCATATTTCTCTGTATTCAAGTCCATTCATATAACATGCAATAACCGCTTACGCCTGCGCACGGACGGTCAATGCGTGGCCTGTGAGCGATCACGTACGCAAAATTATATAACCCGGCAGAAAAGGCGTGTTTACACAAACCCGTAAACGTATCCCCTACGTAACCTTTAGGGGTTACCTAATGGGGAATTTTGGATACATCGCAAAGAAAAACGGTAGAATACTAACCCTGCAAGAAACGCTGAGAATAGTATAGATAGATCTACCCATAGGACGCTCCTAATCGTGAATTGGCAATTTTTGTTACTGGTAACAAGCACCTTTTAATACAAGGCACTTATTCAAATTACCCAAAAAAAACCCCGACTGTCTTAAAAAATACTTAGGTAAGTACTAAAAATAAGAAAACAAGTCTAATAGGCTAGAAGCCTAGCACTCTGTTAAGTAGCTAACTTAAAGAACAGAATAAGTAATAGTACAAGTCTCCTGTTGCCTGCTGTTGCTGCAAGTACTGCTTAAAGTTCAACAGTCGGGACCCATTAGGTACCTACTAAGAATTTTTGAGCTGGTCACGATTGGAATGGGTGGGGTTAGCTACTTAACAGAGTTCTAATAGCCCAATAGACTTGTTTCCTTCTTTTTAATATTTTTTAAAGCAGTCGGGTTTTGTTTTAAAATTTATTGTTTTATTTCACTTAATTAATTAATTGTTTAATAAATAAATAAAAAACACAAACGGGCTGTCACCTTTTGTCAAAAATAATTGGAACTTATGGTCGATAATCGAATTGAAGTTCGGTAGGTATGTACTCGGTTTCATTCTATCTTCTGGGGACATCGGCTTTAGCTATGGCCTGCTTTCATTAATTTTGTATCATGGTCATGTAATTTATGGAATCATGCGGAGGTCCATATCAATTTGCTCACCCGCGACCGAGCGAATATCCGAAGGGCATCCTTGCCTCCACATAATTCCACTGCAGTCCAATACAGATCGAGGAGGAAGAAATAAAGAAAGAAAGACATCGAAAGTTGACATTAATACCACTCAATACTGATAGGATAGTCTAGAAAAATCTCACCTCTTCGCATAGTAACAGTATCAGCTAGAGACAGACGGAGCGTGTACCTAATAACCACAAAAGTTACGCCAACCTGCATTTCCGTATCGAGAGAACAATTTCCGCGGACATAGTCTTTAATTACGAAGGATCTCATTACATCGTGTTCGTAATTGTGTAATTCTATGAACCCTATTTCCTTTGTTTATGTAATTTTGTACGTGAGTTAACGCTGAGATCGCTTGGATTCTTCGTCACTGGTGACCTCACTGTGCACTGGTAAATTGCATAAAGTTAAGTAACGCTGCCGGGCAAAGCAGAGTCAAAATCATAGGCTAATTCTGAATATAAGTAGTTTGTTTTGGACGCATTGCCATAGAATCGGATCGTTTTTTTTTTCAGGGGGCAATATTATACCTACTCACCAATGTCACAATTACACTCACCCAGATAGTCACAAACACGTCACAAAGTAAGCAAAGCTTGTGTTATTTCACCGGTCGACGGTCGTCAATTGGGGCCATCTACAAATTAGGTCACACATTTATGATTGGCGATTTGTCTTTTGATTTGATCAAAATTGACGTGACGTAATTTACGGATAGTCCCTTAGGGCCTTATTATATCACACTTGCGATTTGCGGGCGAGTTGAAAGCGAGGCGAGCGTGCAGCGACTTCGCTGCGAGCGCGTAACGATTTCGCCGCGAGTGCGTAACGATTTCGCCGCGAGCGCGCAGCAGAGTTCGCCGCATCTAGTGCCAAATTCGAACTTCGTATCTTGCCGCCCCGCTAACGCTTATATTATTTCATACGAGAGTGAGAGAGACGGTACGATACCGAACTTCGATTTTCGCAGTAGCCCTCCTGTGACGTCATGCTGATTTTCCCGCGAGTACGCAGCGAATTCGTTGCGCGCTCGCGGCGAATTCGCTGCGCGCTCGCCTCGCTTTCAACTCACCCGCAAATCACAAGTGTGATAAGGCCCTTAAATATTCGGAGGATTTGGCGTATGGAAGTAGACCACTTAGTGTACTGAATAATGAAGTGCTATTTAGGCCTCGCGTACGCTTCTTATGTAATTTAGTTTTATAATAGTTAGTTTTCTTAGTACCTAGTATGTTAAGGCAGGCTTACGTACAACCAAGGTACAACTAATTGAATAAATAAGGCTTTTATGATAGGGGAAAAACGCGCCAGCGGGTCGCCTGACGGAAAGCAATTACCGCCGCCCACGGGCTACCGTAACATTACTAGCTGTGCTCGCGACTTCGTCCGCTTGGAATTAGAATTACCTCAGCCTGTCACAAGCCACAACGTAACTCTGTTTGATTTATTGAGTCAGTGATGCAGGAGTCAAAATAAAAGTAGGCTATGTTAACCTTATACTTAGCTATCTGCCAGTGAATGTTTAGTCAAAATCGACTCAGCAGTTACGAAGATTACCAGGAACAAACAGACAGACCGACAAACAAAAATTGTGGCACATATAAATATAGTTTCATGGGTATGCGATTGGTTAAAAGTTGTTATTGTGATATTGCAAACAGACACTTTGATTTTATTTATTTGTAGGTACAGATGTATTTTATATTATTACTGGTACGTTGTCGAACCTTTGTGAAAAAAGTGTTTTGAAGACCTCTAAGTTAGCCCGGAAATATTGTGAATAGAAAGAAATATACAAAGGTAATTCTCAAAAATGCGATAGGTACGTATCAAAATACCTCCATAAAGTTTAAAAAGAATAATGGATGATAAATACACAATGGTCATTTGAAATCATGCAATTTTTTCACAAACTATTTTACAGAATTGTTATAAAATAAAGCTAACCTAACGTAAAATCAATCTATACAGTACACGATCATAAAAGTTTATACAATCGATAGTTTCACCGAAAATTATGTTATATCAAATGACCTTATACATTCATTTCGCCCATTATGCATTTCAAACTTAATTTTTTTGACTTGTTGGAGGAAAATATTTTTTGCACCAAGTTCCATTCGTCGCGGGGAGCAGCAAAGCGGAAGGCTGATATAAAAATAACTGCTTGATTCACGAGAGCATTATCGCCGTAAAACATAATGTACAATGGCGCCGATAGCATGACGGCGTGGCTAACATAAAAGCCAAAGCAAACATGCTGGTGACGCAACGCGACCCATTACTGGGGAACTTTCGATTTCTGGATGAAGCGTCTCGCTGCGACTAGATACGGCGGCGTATAATGTTCCGACTACACCCACTTCTGTTCACTTCAATGTTTCATCTGGCAACGTAAAAATTGCAGAACATTAATTTATTTGGTTTGGGGCGTGTAAATAGCCAATTTTTCGGGATTGCAGAAGAATATAAACCCTCTAGTTTATTAAATTATTTTTTATTATGAGAGGGAGGCAAAAAAAATTAGCACGTGGGTCTTCGATATGTGGGTCATCTGATGGGAAATGATCACCGCCGCCCATAAGTACCAACTACTCAAGGAGAGTCATTGGTCTGTTGCCGGCCTTTTAAGAAAGTATTAGTCCTTTTCTTGAGAACTCCGATGTCATTGTTGTATGGAAACATTGCTGACTGAAGTTGATTGACGGTGCCAAAACGATTTTTTTAATAATGCAGAAGC
Organism: Choristoneura fumiferana; assembly: GCF_025370935.1. Taxonomy (NCBI): domain Eukaryota; kingdom Metazoa; phylum Arthropoda; class Insecta; order Lepidoptera; family Tortricidae; genus Choristoneura; species Choristoneura fumiferana. The sequence goes on from NC_133480.1 coordinate 10,956,590, forward strand.
ACTCACCGGGTTCGGAGCTCAGCCGCTGATTTAAGCGGGGATCCTCCAGGATAGTTGCGGTATATAATTTAGTTAGTTAAATAAAATATACAGCTCTGTCTATAGGATAGGAGGACACTTTTGCCGTTGTCTAGTGGGTTTTGCCGTTCTAAGGTAAAAAAAACTAGAAAACGAAGCATATACCTTATTAGTTGTATCTTTTTGCGGAGAACAATACCAGTAACTCAATATGTACCTATGACACTGATGAGTGATGATACTAAGTCTGCCAGAGAGCAACTGCACTACATACAGCCAAAAGAGTATTTAGTGTGCGAACATTCTTAAAATGCACGAAAGTTCGAAGAAGTTTTCGGAAAAATTCACGAAAAGACCGCGCTAAAATAAGTTAAGTGATTCTGCCCCGTTCAAGTTTGGGCTTAAAATATTTATGGGTAGTGTGGCTCTACATTAGTAAATAATTAATATGCAAAATTTCAGCTCCCTAAACTTTGTTGTTTTTTGTAAAATAAAAAACACCAAATGACTTATCTTCAATTTTTTCTACTGGCCTACCGTCAAATACTGAGGTCAAATAATCACTTAGTAGGATATCTCATTCACTCATCTCACACTCAACATTGTTTCGTCAATATGATCATATATAACATATAAAACATGTAAACTTACGCAGGACGTTGTGTTGATAACCGGAAACGATTGATTAGCAGTGCATGCTGGATTATAAGTATAAGATTTGTTTGTGTAAGTTGCAATCCAATCTTGCAAGTCAATTTGACCCACTTCCCATTATTCAGATTCAATCAAGTTTTTGCACACATCATGTTTCGTTACGACAAAATCGTCTTCTGGTTGAAGGCTAAGTGGGTTAAGAAGTAGAGATGTACCAGCTAGTCGGGAAAGTCGCGAATAGACACGACTAATAGGCAAACGATACTGTTAATCAGGCGCTTTATGACAGCACTGGAAAAGAATAAGGAAAACTTATAACAAAAAAATTAACCGAATACAAAAAAAAACATGAAAATAATTTTCTACCAGTTTGAAGTCGATGCCTCAAGTCAGCAGCAGATTACAATTGCACCCAAACTTAGCCGAAAGCACTAATCAGCGTTGCCGAATAGTCGGCCACCTCAGCCCTAATTACCTACTCGGTTAGTCGGCGAAATTCATAGTCGGCCCATCTCTACTAAGAAGCGTAACGACAAACGACTAGATAGACACCGGAAGGCAATCCTTTTTGTTGCATATTCACTAAAATCTGTACAAAACATTTGACATGATTAAATGCATTCTTTGTCCGTAATATTATGCTTACAAATGCCTGTTAATTACTTATGTCTTCTGTAATATGCGTCTTCCGCGCACTGTGGCCTACTAATGTTTTTTTTTGTTCTAGTATTCGGCGGTTCCTTTTTACAGTCATTTGCTCTCTTTTTTTAGCTTAAATTAAAAATTACATAACACACATTCGCTAGCACCACTTTTGAATAAAAAATAAACGCCGTATAAATAAATCTTGGGATTTGATTTCCAAAGGGCCTTGCAATAAATACAAAAATAGGATGCCATGAAATTTAGTAATATAGAGCCCCGATGACAGCACAATCAGGTAGATAGTTACTATCAGCTAAATTGCAGTTTTTTTAAATATAAACTACCTAATCTTCATTACCTTCATACAACTATTTATTCTCCACAATATATAAGCACTTATAAGCAAGAATGCGTTTAATAAGTCTACGTAAGTTTGTAAACTGGACTGGCTAAGCTTAGAACAGAACAGACTTAAAATATTTGCCACGAACAAAAAGTAAAACTGGCTTTTTACAATTGACATTACTTACATATTTAAAAAAAATAGAGCAAATTTGTACATAGCTTCGTGTTAAATTGTTAAGCTTAACTTGATTTGTTTAACAAAAAATAAAGAAAATTTTTAACAAAAAAGTAAAACCGACGCCGAAAAAATAAAAAAAATTACAAAAAATGGAACCGACTATAAAACCCTTGAAAATATTTTTCTAGCACTAGGTACCTACTAGCTCGAAGTCGGTGCCTCAGCACGAGCCAGCAGGAATGGAACAATAGTCGTCTACCTCACCTACCTACATACTATGGGTTTCATTCAATCCATCCTGCTGGGTCGTATTGAATATTGAAAATCGTTCCACAATTGACTGAGTAATCGGCGAACATACATAAAAAAAAATTACAAACATTGGAACATAGAACCTCCTCCTTTTTTGAAGTCGGTAAACAAGATGAATGATGTTTCTATAGCCTAAAACCACGATTTGGCCTGCATCGGCATTTCACAATCGGATTTAGGGTAACGGATAGACCGGTATGTCACAACTGTATTAATAATTAGGTGGGTGAGCTACACGTACTTTTTCATCATCCGAACCATTGGTATCATCGGTGTCATTATTATTACACTTTCGATGACATACATTATGTCATACTTTACTGTGATCTAGCTTTAGTGTTATTTTGTGACAGCTATTAATTTAATAAAAAAAAACATAAGTGTGCGTGTACTTTTATAACTTTATGAATACTTAGTATGTTATAACAATTGCGTATATATAGTTTTAAACAAATGCGGTTCTAATTTCAATGAACAACGTAACCTAAGCACTTGGAACCATTATGATTCCAACCTTTTTTGATTGGTTTCTACTTCGGAACAATGTGTTTTTTAGGAAACCTAAACGTTTATATTTTCGTCGAGTTGGAAACGTCATTCCTTAATTTCTAAATTCCGGCAATCCATCATAATTGCGGATAGTTCGGTACTCGGCAGGTTATAAATCATGTGTAGTACAAACCGATGAATCGTTATTGCTATTGCATTATGGTAAACACAGTCTCCCGCCATTTACTTGGATATTTACACACTGCTCTACTAGTACTACATAATTAAAGTTGAATGTCATAATAAATTATTACACTGCGCCCTTCATCAACACAATCGCTCACTGAGCTAAATATGATTACTTTAAATTAAGACACACTTCTTTAATTGTATAAGTATTATATAGTCACCAGCACCATACCATACATCGGGGTTTTCGGTGCGGGAATGTTTGACATTAGCCAAAGAGTAGGTATTGACATAAAAAACAGAATGCACTGTGGTAGGTTTCTGCCTATCGAATATTTAATTGAAAAAAAAATACATGAAAACATAATATTTATATAAATGAATAAGATCAGTCATTAAGATATGAACCTGTTCTTAAGTCCCTACTCGCGCCTATTACAATTACCGACGTAGAAAGATCGTTTAGTTCGTTGAAATGGATATTTACAGAAAGACGCCGTAGCTTGACTGTTCCAAATATAGAAAAAATATTAATATGTATTTTGTTATGAAAATCGCGTCAACTACTATTACTGCATGTAATTTTTAATGTTATTTTTAGTATTATCTTATAAGGCTTGGTAGTAAAGCTAAAGTACCCCCTAAATAAGTTAAGATAAAATTGTATTATAGTTTGTATACATTTCGCAGAGAGGTAGTTATTCATTAGGCATAATAAGATTTTTTTCAGACTAACCTCTCTGTTTATCTCTACTCTTCCTGAAATCATTCCCGCACCGAAAACTCCGATGTATGCCATATCTGACAGAACAAAGCTTGCATAAATATCTGATAAGACTCTATTTCTAGGATCGGTAGGAAGTGTCAGATATTTTTTTCACGCTCCGCTGTGGCAGATATTAATGCAGTGACTGTACTGACATCAGTAGGAAAACTACATAATTATCATGAACGCTAATAAAATAATTGTTTTTTTTTCTCAATTCTACGTGATCACAGGAAGTAACGCTACCTCACGAAAAAACAAAATCGCAACACAAAACGTCACATAATAACTAGTACATAACAAGAAAACTTATTCGTACTCGGTATGTAGGCCTCTGTTTTAGTAACCCCAATTTGGTTTTTCACACATTGCATTTTCTGTGAGCCGGCGAGGCTGCAGTGGGGTGGCATGCGCGGGCGCAGTCCGCCGCTCGGAGCCGCGCGTCGCGCCTGTCTCGCGATCTAACCGGAACACTTGTTTATCGTAAACATTGTTAGTACATTTTTACACTTTTTCACAGACTGCTTTGTTTTCATACTATAATTTTTTAAATAATTTATATACACATTAAAATCGTTCAAATCTAACGAAAAAATAGTGTTTAAATGTGTTACTGGCAAGATTTGGCCAAAAGTAGAGACAAGTGGAAGAAAAAGGGGAGGCTGAGTTCGAAATAAAAATATTGTTTAACAACACTCGGAGTAAACATCCACAATAATCAATTGATTCTCAGTGACAGTGTGACATCTGCCTTATTGTTTATAAACTACGACTATAATATTTACCTACCCTTAAAATACCTTTAACGGCGAACTAAATATAAAATACCCTTATACATAATAAAATACCCTTAACGACTATAATATTTAACTACTATTTTAAATAGCCTTAAAATGTCACCTCATATTTTTCTTTAAAACAACGTAAGCAAGGCAGCGATAATAGTTCTGTAATTAGCCGCTATTTAGCATTGTATGCCCGCTAGTTAGTACTATATAAGACCTTACCTAATCTAACGTAACTATTACTGGAATATCCACTAGGAGGTTGTATAATACCCGCACATTTCAGTGCCTACATAATAAATAAACGACACTTATTATATTACTTAGTATACTCGTACATACATAAGTACGGCACACAAAGTACTTTTTATCACGCTGATTTTACTTCGAAGTGGTATAGACAAAAATGTCTAAAACGCGGCACATTAATATCGGAAAAAATTAACAAACGTAATTTGGACTAATAATTTCGACGTGTATAATTTTATGTCAAAAAAAAGGCATCGGACATCACTTTATTTTAAAATAATGTCTCCTTATATATAGAACGAACCTCTTTTAAGTCACGGCGTCCACTAACGAAGATGCAATCTCCGTCTCTAACCAGTAATCAATCTGTATCAGATTCTAATCTAATAACCATTTAAGCACAAAGCTTTCAGTTATCTAAAATCTCTTGTATTATCTTCCAGTGAACGCATTATGCAAATCATGCAAACATCTTAAAAGGTCTTTTTGTTTCTCATACATTTTCCTGCGTAGTAAGTTACTATAGCTTCATATTACAAAGAAGTATAAAAATTAAAGATTGCATGACCTTGAGTAACTTTGGCTTACCTATAGCATTAACTGCACTCTCTTTGCATCATGTGAAGGCATTACCGATGGCCGTCCTTGCTATGTTGACCTCATGCATGACTTTTTCACACAAGATCTAGACGAACGGGAATGCAAATATTACTTGACCTATAATAACATTTTCGATCTTAACCTATTATGTAACGATCAGCGTAATTGCTTCCTCGCGAAACCGACTAAACGGTCTAATCACTGGTTTTAATTAGTTTACCAAAGTTAGGTAACTCCGAAACGTCGGTGGAAACACTCGTATTGACGTCAAAATGACTGTTTTTGACCCAGCAGTATTTTGCAATGGTGTTGAACTAATTGTTAAACTTCTAAATTCGTAATAAAATTTTAATACTGTTCTGTATCGAACGTTGTTGCTTAACTCGCTGTGGTATTTTATAGCTTTGCCGTGTTTTGCTTCACTTACAATTTGAGCTTTTCATATTTTCATACATTGTTTGAACTGCTCTCTTTCCTAAACATCCTACTTTTAAATAGTCCATTTAATTATTTTACTATGCATTTCCAATTTTCTGATGTATTTATTTATGAAGTACACTTCAATCAAACACTAATAATTAATATATTTAATGTTTTAATTCCTAATGAAAGCCACCCACTAAACATAATTTCATTTCATCAATCAAACTCAGAAGACCAATCCAATTACGATTCTGAACATTATAATTATAACCCCACTAACAATACCTTTTAGCAAATCAGTCTGTGAAAAAGTGTTAATTTGATGTTTAAATGACTTTTAATTTACTACTTGTATTTATTTCATAACGTAGTCAACAACCGAAGAGTCTTGAACTTGGTGCATCGATGAAAAAGATCGTGGGAGCCAATGCAACAATACTCCTGTTGCAAGAATCACTTGCACTGCATATGACATATGACTTTCGAACCACAGTGACATTAGTGAAATTACGTGTCTGATGTACTGAGTCGTTAGTGCAGTGAGTGCCCATGTGAGGAATTTTAATTAGTTTGTGTTAATCAACACCCCTGGAAGTCTAGGATATTGTTTGTGACAAGTGTGCAAAAGTTATAAGGATGGACGTGAGTATCGAGCCGAAATTAATTTAATAATGAGTGCCTAGGTACAGCTCTAGTTAGTACCGTGCAAATTTTGATCAAATAATGCAGAGCAAGTAGGAAAAAAACTAGAAGATCAATGACCGCCTCCAGCAGAGAGCATTACGCCATTAATTATAGATATTACTAAGCAATAACTGGCGTGTCAACACGATGTGTGCCAAGGCCGCAATCTAATATGCTTCGCGTTGCTTAAATATATTTTTGAACTAGCAGCCATACCGGTGGTCTAATGAGTACTTGAGATTTCGTAACGCTGTCAAATTTTACTAATATGATACAATAATAAACAAATAGCGTTGTATAGATATTCTCTTATGAAATTTATAAAAGAGGTTTGGCCCCGGACCTAATAGTATCTATGAAACAAGACGCTTGTGCAAGTGAAACGATGTACGGCACGTCCACCAAAGCGCATAAAATTACGCTTAAAGCTGACCCGTTTAGTGAAATTGCAAAATCAGATTTAATTCTAAACACAATCTGACATGCAAAGAGAAAATTGAGGAGCTCCTTGTGTTGTATTTTGTAATCGTAACATATATACAATCGTAAAAAAATGCTGGCTGTACGTGAAAACATAGTGAGGTACTTAAATAAGATGGGATCATCATGCAGCAAGCAAGCAAATCAAACCAAAAAAATAAAGTTGTGTAGGTACTAAAATAAAAATTACTGAACAGGAAAAAGTATAGCAGAAACTTGTTTAGGCTGTGACTTAAATGTTAGTAAATAGGACGACAACAGGTTAGCGATGCTTAGTCAATCAGCGTTATGTAAAAGCCTAACTCTGAAGCTTCCTTGTTATGTCAAAACATGTAGGACATTCGGTAGCTACATAATTTTCCCTTTTGTATTGACCACTTGCTTTTCAGCATTCAAGTGCCTATTTAAATTTAAAAAGTGTGTAATTTCAACATATTAGGTTATTAAAAACCAACTACAAATTGGTATCCGATGTACAGCGCGAAATTTTGAACGTGATGCAAAGTTAAATTAGTGTTTCAATCTTATTTAATGCGGGACAAATATAACGCAAAGCTATTGAGTGATTTGTGTTCAAGAAAGTATGAACATCTTAAATTTTATCACACTAATCCACAAACGATTACGCATTAAGCGTTATATTTTCCAGCATTAACTGAGCTCGAAACACTTCTGTATCACGTCCAAAATTTCACTTTGTATAAAAAATACACCTAATATTACAAAACCAACTAAGGACTTTTCTCAGTGATATTGCAAGATGCATTCAGGTGTTACAATAGCATCTTAAAATATCCAAATGTTTCACAAACAATTTCACAACCAACTGGCATCTCTGTACTTGAAGTTGAAGACTGACTTGTAATTTGATTCAACCTTGGAATACTATTATCACTGTCTTTGGTATCACAAATCTTGCATTGAAATATAAATGGTGATCAGTGACTTCGTTTATGACCGAAATACCAATTTCATAAGAGTAGTTAAGTTTACCTGAACTTTGATTGATATCTTACAAGTCTCTTAACAAAAGATAATTTTGTCAAATGTTAGGCAGCTGTAGCAATTTTCATGCACTGGTAACCGCACAAGCTATGTAATCGTGATTATTACATTATTTAATAAGGAAGAGCGGAGACGTACGTAATGTGCAAATTTCTACATTAAATAAAATTCCGACAAAACATAGTAACACTCGTCAATGGCTCTAGAAACAATTTCCAGTAGACATAATTATTAAAATAGGTACACGGGTCACTCATGTATTAGTAGATCGAGATATACCCGGCCTGTTTTAGTTCGTGGCTCCTTTTCACTCACTAACATGAAACCAGTTGACGGTAAGCTTTCCGTCCAAGTTCACCTTGAAAAAGAGCCGGGGATTGGTTCGAAACATGTTCGGCATACCTCAACTATAAATACGTGAGTGACCCGTGTACCGATTTTAATTGCTGTCTGTGTTTCACGGTAGTTTTAATTCAAAGGATGCCCAGTAAAGTTCAAAATATACGATACAATACAACATAATGACAATGACTCTTTATTAAATACGATTAAACATTAAGTAGCACAGAAAGCAAAAGCACCTACGAGTACGTAGAGAAAATTTTCTGAAACCACTAACTTACGCATTTTTGAAAAATTAGGACAGAATTTGACTATGAATTCAAGAACTTATCCTTTCGCGCAACAATTGTAAACATTATATAATGAGGTGTGTTCACAATAGTTCACATACAAAACGGAGGTGCGGAAGACGTACAGGTATGTAAACAATAAGCAATGAGTTCAAGCAAACGGCGCTGATACGTTTCTAAACGCTTTAAGAGGCGGTAGATAAAAAGAACGCCTGCAATGAAAATTATAAGAAAAACGTGCACAGTGACATAAAGTCATCTAAGTACATAAAAAAGTGTACGAGTAGTATTGTGCTGAAGATCTGTTTTTTAGTAGTTTAAAATGTAACAGATGAAATGAATAGTAAATGGGAAATGAACCACAAAAACTTTAGCAAACGACTTGAATTTTAATCAACTAAATCTACTCGTAGATTACCTTAAAAAAAAAGGACGAGTCTGAACTACCTACGGGATAATGCTTAAAAAAACGTTTGCTCTAGCTATTTAACATCGGGTTGTTGATATAGCTCCGAAATCTGTAAAACTGTTAAAACAGGTAAGCATAAGAAAGACTTGTCGACCTTACGATAACCTACCATGAAATGCAAATAGTGAATTAGTGACCCTTAACAACGTCGAAAGTGGAGCCAATGGAATGACATAACTGACTATAGACAACGTAATGCGCAAATAGCTAGGAAACGAAGCGCAGACGCAGATTATACAAATATTACTACAGATTATACAAATATTTGACGATTGGCAGGCAGCGGAAGTACTAGCGACGTTATAATGTCTATTTTTATGTTTTAACGCAAAAGGATCAAGGCAATTAAAGAGTTAGTTGTGGAATACCCAAAATGTTTATTTTTAAGTAATTAAATATGAATAGCAAGAAATACATACATCTTAAATACATCTTAATGCTTAAAATACGTAAGTATGTACCTACTTTTAGAGCGTGCTCCGTTTCTTACATCATTCTCTACAGCGGCCGTAGGAAAAGACGATTCTCTTCTCAATGCAAATTGTGGTCCATTGTCGGTGGCAAATGGCCTGCGACGGTAGCTCGGAGGCTGCAAGCATTTGTTAAAGCTGTCTGAGATAAGTAGGATAGCATAATTAGCCAAAAATATAAAACCTAAGTTGGTTATCGATACTAATTTAATCATGATCCAGGCATAGTCTCCTCAAGAAAATACTAAATAGAAGTTGTCCAAAATAGTTTTGTTCAAACATCTTTGTTACAGAAGATCTTTGTTGTTGCGGAAAGCATAAGACCGGTCTGAGTGGAGATCCTTGGGGGAGGCCTATGTCCAGCAGTGGACGTCTTTCGGCTGACATGATGATGATGATCTTTGTTACAAACAAGATTCAAACAGAGTTGTTTCAACCATTGTTTATTCTACGTAAAAAGCGTCGTTTGGATTCGTTTAAATATTGACCATCCGCCAGCCCACTTCTCTGCCCCCATTCCAACTTGATTGGCAGCACATCAACCGCTCCCGGCGTTGTTTGTAAACACACAAGGCTTGCGAATCTGTACCGGCTTGGTTTGACACCAGCCAAGTGTTGTAACTGTAACACGGCGCCGTGCTGGAAAGCACTTGCTTATGTAACTGATGTCATCGCCACCGTGTTGATTCTAGATTATTGTTTAGCGGCTAATGGCGAGGATGATTAATGAGGTGAAGTGATTAGCGGAAGTTAAGGCGAGGAAAGGGAAGTGTGCAAATGAGAGACAATTTTTCATTCAGGTTAATGTTGAAGTTAAAACGACTATACCAGAGTATCTGTGCAAAACAGACGCATGGTCGCAACATGCCATTAGAGAGGATAAGAATAGATGGAGGTGACACTGACAAGTGTTATAACTAGAATTGGTTAAGTATTATCACATTAGACTGTTTCATTATCTAGCTGTCAACACCTTTTTTGTCTGTATAGTTTTCGCAGAAAATTTGAAGTTTCTAAAATACTCGTAACCAGAACAGATCACCTTCTAATTCAGCCGAAACGTAATCCCAAATTCTGCTTAAGCCGTGAATCTATGTCGTGACCGCGAATCCTTTAAAAGCGTTTATTGCAAAACTGCCATTGGAAAGGAGCAAATGTCGCCGCGTTATATAACCTGCCGGTTCGTTGCAACACGGAATGCACTCCCACTGCACTCGGCTGATTGAAGGGAGTGCATTCATTTACAAAGCTGTAACCGTCGGAGTTGAAAATTAAATTACCGTTAACACGAGAAAGTTGAAGATTTAAGATTTTTTTTATTTGTCCATTGTAGTAACGGAAAGGCTCTGACTAAAAATTATGTAGCTTTCGGGAAAATTAGGTCTTTAATTCGAATACATAACTAATGATGATAAAATTTTACGATGATAACATGGCAGGTCATGTTTAGGACTTTTTTTTTAAACTGTAAATCATGTGTGAGCTTATGTTCATCTAAATCAGGTGTCTCGTGGTATTTATTTATTTAATCTTTTAAATCTCAAGATACCTAGTTGAACCTGTTCAAGATTATTTCTATCCCAGAGCAGTTATATAGCTACTAGTTTTTGGCCGCGGCTTCGTCCGCGTGTAATTCGGTTATCGCGCGCTGTTCCCTCGAGAACTGTGCATTTTTCCGCGATAAAAAGTAGCCTATGTCACTCTCTGGACCATAAATTAACTCTACGCCAAAAATCACGTCAATCGGTCGCTCCGTTTCAACGTCAAAGACGGACAAACATACAAACACCCAAACGTACAAAATTCATTGAATTATTTTTATTTATTTTTCTATTAAATATGTTTCATTCAAGTAAATATTAATTGAAACAATAATATTCGATGTAAGAATACAAGGACTAAATATCATATGAAACATTTTCTGCTAAACGAAATTCTGTGAAATTTCTGTCTGTGAAAGAAGGGAACACCCTAATTAACCTATCATTGCAGGACGATTTCCATTAATTATTACAATTTTACTACCCACTAGTTAATTATTTATTTAATGTCAACGTCATTTATATTGCACAGTAAATTTTTAATTTTAATAATTAAGTACTCTACATATAAGACGTTTTAAAAAAAAACTCAAACGGAATGGTAACATTTCTCAAGAAGTCACTTAGTAATTAGTTGCTTCTAAATATTTATTCTAAATTTATTCTAAGTATTTCTTCTTATTCTAAATATTTATTCTAAGTTCATTCTAAATATAATTTGCTGAGTAGGTACCAGTCAGAACAAAAAGCATATATTTCAAAACAGTAACATCAAGGCTGGACTGTGACTATAAAAAAAATCAACAATGACTTGCCTACAACAGATTTTGGGGCCACATCGTGCTAATCAAATTAACTAAATTTTACACATAACTTCGGAATGAGGTCAGCTCCACTCGCGACTACATCATTACGCAATAACAATGTCACATATCCATTAGTTGGTGCAAACGCGGTACGTAGTAATTGAATTTGTCACGTTACAAGCGCAAATTGGCGTAATTTTCCTAAATACTTAAGTGGAAATGTCAATACTACTGTAGCATGTGATCGAGAGATTAAATCTTTATTACAATTCTGGCTAAACGAATGATTGGCTTATCAATGTAAAATCCAAACTTTTTGACTGTACGATGTTGACAAGCAATAAGGGTTGTACGACATTGCTATAATATTTTTTTCTATAATAAATTGGCTAATCCTTGTAAAAATTTTATAATGGGGCCAATGGAGGGATCAGTGTCTTAGAAACATTGAGAAAAAATGGCTTAAAATAACTGTAAGTACTCGTATGTTATCTTACCTAAACCATAATAAAGGTAGTGTGTAGGTAAGTAAATAATAATTCCTTCGGATATGAGTTCACTTATTAGGTATTAAAAATAATTGTGAGTCCATTATTATAACATAAGCATTTTCTCGAAATATTAGAACGAAATATTAAGTCGTTTATTCAATAATTTCAATACCAAATTATCTTCATACAACAAAAAACTGGACCGAACCTACTTTCAACGTAAGAATTATTCCGCTTATCAGTTAACACTGCATTGCCACAATTAGGTGCTTATCGTAAAGACAATGGTAAATTTAGGAATGTGTTGTGGTAGGTTATGGATAAAAATAACGTTAAGTTGACAATGAACGATAACAATTTAACTCAGAAAGCGAAAGAAAATGCAGGCGTGTCATCCACTTCTCCGTGCATTATGGCTGGAACATTGATTAATTTTAGCAATACCTATCGTCAAGTTCCGGGTATGCTATTAACTATGATTGAGTGAAAAGCGACAACAATGTAATTATACATTTTTAACCCGTAGACTCCGGAACATGGACCATCAATATTCTTAGAGAGCGTTGCGCTACCTAATACGGTTCTCTGTTTTTCGCGTTACCAGCCTTATATTAAATATAATGACCCGGATAACTCACGTCTTAAATCGAGTTTAGCTCGACATGTTTCGGGCTAATCCGTAGCCCTTCGTCTTCGGAGCAACGCGACTCAGCGGCTGCTGCAACACGCGCACAGTGCGGATCTACAGATCTGCAGTCTACGGATTAGCCCGAAACATGTCGAGCTAAACTCGATTTAAGACGTGAGTTACCAGCCTTATTCAGAGCGTCTATCTGCAGAGCACGACGCGTTGACACTATCACTATAATGTTAGGTGTCAGTTCAAGAGATCCAAGGTAACCCAATCTACCAAGTTGCTTCTGTCTAATCAGTGATGAATACGGCCATATACATAGGTTAATACCATCCTGCAGGTAAATGACGCGCACAACCGTGAAAAAGTTACGCGCGAAACGTAATACGTTACGTTTAGCCGCGTAACGCACGCAAATTACGTCACATTATTCGTTTCGCGTACTCACTGCGATGTTTTACAGCCAATCAACCTATTTATCGTACTTTTTGTTCGACGCAATGTTACCCTAAAACGCCTTTTATCCAAATGGGTTTCTGAGTGATTGACATTGTTAGTGTTATTGTTGTCTGTTACGTAGTTTACTTAATAAATGGTGTTATTGAAATGGAAATTGTGTTTTTGTTGGGAACACATAGCTGTCTTTTGAATTTTATCGAATCTATTTGAATTTCCGTCATGCATGCTCATGTATTTATAGATATTTAGCCGGATAATTTTACAAAAATATACTTGTTTGCTTATTGCGGGGATTAGCGATCCAAAGTGGATCTTTGCCCCGCCATTATTTTAGACCATTCGTCCCCATTCTTTCAAGCCTTCTTGGACTTCGTCAATCGGCCTTTCAATACCGCCATCTCTCTCTCGGTCATCCCAAAACATGCTCTTTCGTCCTCACAATCCTCTCCCATACTCTCTATGTGACCGAGCCAGTAGTCCAGTCGACTGGCTCCCGCCCATAATGTTGGTCTCAGAAAAGTTCTTAATTTTTTTGTCGTTTTCTATTTAATTTACAGTTTCAAATAACAAATCATGATCCCCAGAATTGCCTGCATGTGAATCGGCCCTAAATTCACAAAGTTCTTCCTCCGTTATACCCATTACAATGGAATCATCAACCACAATGTATCATCAACTCCAAACCACAGTTACACCGAATTCTAATTAGCTGTTACCAAACAGACTGCCATCTATTCTTAACGACGACAGTCAACTGTTTCTGTTTCCCACCTCACTTAGCTTTGCCGCGGCGCTTTTCAAATCCATTAACTATTTATATAGAAGAATAGGTTACGCAATATAAAGTATTGAAGATCCGGAACGAAGTAAGAGGTGGTCTGGTCTTAATCTATGCGACAAGCCGGCTGTCATCGTAAGTGTAAGCTTAATGGTGGTGATTTGGGTAAGTATAGTCATATCCGGAGGTGGCGAGAACATATTGTTTCTCTCGCCGAAACCGTTGAGGTAATTACGTAGCCATAACGACAATGCACATAATAACTAAAAATGTTTTATGTGCCCAGAACTTAATCAAATATGTATGACTTACAAAGAGTGCTGTCATTTCTAAAAAAAAATACATTAGCGCACCACTGAACAAACGGTTACATATTTGAATATCGAAAATTAAATTCCTACGGTTAAAATGTCGATGTTCAAAATATCTAAAATTAAAATATCGATTGTATTGTATCACAATATCGAAAATTGTTATACCTATGGTCAAAATGTCTAAGATTGAAATGTAGATTGATAAAATATCGAATGAGTAAAAATATCGATAGCCAATATATCTAAGTTGTAAATGTCAACATATTTGAATGTCGAAAATTAAAATATCGTACATACAAATCTGCTTTATTTATTGCTCCATTCTCTTCATAGCATTTATTTTACATAATCTAGTAATTTTTAGCTTGTTGTTGTTGTTGTGGTCACAGTTCTAACCTAATCGAACCAAATATTTAGCTATGTAACCAATAGGTTAGGTTAGGTTACTTAGGTTAGTATTGCGTCAAGGCGAGTAGCGCTTCAACTGAGCGGAATAGGAGCTCCGCGAAGCAAAGCTCCGTAGACCCTGTCACGTGATAGTTCATACATAGGATATTCGATACTCTGTAGGTACTTCGATATTTTGGTCTTCGATATTTATATATTTCGATGTCACTTTTGTAGATAAATATATTTTCGATATATTGGACGTAGGTTATCTAACCATTCGACAATATAAACTTTCGTTATTTTAATTTTCGATATTTCGATATAGTCGATATTTTAGTTTTCGATATTTAGAACATCGACCTTTTACCCGTAGGTTTTTTAACTTTCGATATTCAAATATGTAACCAAATAAACTCTAGAAATTCGATAATTAGGGGTCGAATGCAGCCTTGTATATAAAACACATACCATCGAATATTGTAAAGCATCAAACGAACGAAAGAGTATAATTTATACTCTAATATTGTCTTACTATAATGTCCTACTGTGCATTTTTTGTAAGTCAAACCATTAAAAAAAGGTACATTAAAATAGACTGAATATTTTACATTAGATCAAGCTGTTCCGCCTTCTACGGGACAGACAAGTTCCAGCAGTTGATAGCCGACCTTTACTAGTTGGAGAGGTGTA